>NC_056741.1:1705224846-1705229846 GCF_019279795.1 Protopterus annectens | reverse complement strand
AGAGACCTCCAAAGCAGACACCCAAGCAACCGCTACCCCAAAACAAAACATGTGCAACACATAGCTCACAAAGCCAGTGTGCTGAACAGTCACAGCCCTTAAGGCTAAACAACACACCTGATACACTTGTAATAGGTGACTCTATCGTCAGGCACACTGACATCCCACTCACCAGGCTGAACAAGGAGAAGGTCACGGTGAGCTGCCTGTTGGGCGCTAGGATCCGCCACATAACACAAGCACTCAGGTCACTCCAAGGCAAGTACAAATATATAACACAAGCAATCAGGTCACTCCAAGGCAAGTACAAATATGACTCAGTCATTGTCCATGCTGGTGTGAATGACCTGAGATGTACCTCCCTGGACTACATGAAAAGAGACATAGAGGAACTCTCTGAGCATGCAGCCCAGGCCGGTATGACCCTGACCTTGAGTAGCATCTTACCCTCACCAAGAATGATGCTACAATATGAAGACAAGATGATCAATTTCAACAATTGGCTTAAGTATTGCTGTAATTCAAAGGGGATCCAATGCCTGTCAGCCTGGGATGACATGCATGACAAGCCACGATGCTTCACTAGGGACGGCTTACACCAGTCACCCCTGGGCTTTCGGATATTGGCAAAGGCTCTTGCCACCCCCATAGTGCTTTTTTTAGGCAAGGTTCAAAAGACAAACCCACCTCCATAGGTATCATAAGGGATAAGAAACTAAGAGTAATGCTACTCAACACCAGAAGTCTAAACCTCAAGATGCATGCACTCGAAACTCTCCTTAGCATGGAGAACATCGCTATCTGTGCAGTAATAGAAACCTGGTTCAAGACTCCCGGGAGCACCCCAGCACTACCAGGTTATACCTCATACCATGCTTTTTGGCCCCAAAACTTGGACCGAACCACAAAAGGAGAGGGAGTATCAATATTCGTCAAAGATACCCACACCTCCAGGTTGGTGGCACAGCACGAAGCATCAGAGACTATCCATGTGCAACTAACAGTGGGTAAAACTGCCTTCCAGTTTATAGCCTGCTTCAGACCACCCTCCCAAACCCAGGAACTGCACTCAGCCTTCCTGAGAACACTGGAAAATATGAAGGTCTCTCCAAACACCATTATATTGGGCGACTTCAACTACCTAAACATAGACTGGGAGCATTACTATAGCTCCAACACCCTAGCCCAAAGGTTCCTAGAATTTATAAACACAAATGCTATGAAACAACTTGTTAAAACTCCCACAAGAGTGGAAAACATACTGGACCTGATCATCCCCAACATGGGGGCTCTATGCACCAGACCAGAAGTGTATCCCTCACTGGTAAGATCATACCATAAACTAATCTCACTGGATATTCACATCTCGACGCCACTCCCTGCCCAGAAAACCACAGTGAAAAACTTCTCTAAAGCAAATTTCACACTCCTCAAAACCGAGGTGGAATCCTTCAAAGCCCCCAGGCCTGTGGAAAATATGGCCCAGACCGCAGAATCCTTTATAAACGCATTCTATGAATACCTTCAGGAATGCATGGATCATGCAATCCCAAATAAAACCAAGACCCAATCCTACAAAGGCAGGCATCCTGTCTGATGGACCCCAGCCATAAACAAACTATACAATAGAAGGAGGAAGCTACTACATGATAGAGCAAAATCCCAAAAAGGCAAGGCATCTCTGATCAGTATTAGCAAAAAACTACAGGCACTCATAAAATCATCTAAGGCCAGCTTCGAGAGAAAAATTGCACAGGACACTAAGGATAATCACAAGGCTTTCCTTAGTTATGTTAGGAACCTGGGTGGGAATTCCCAGATATGCTCAGAATTAGTCCAAAATGACAAAAAAATACTCCGAATCCACAGAGATTGCCAACATCCTAGCTGACAGGTTCAGCGCAAACTTCCCACCCCCCCCACCAAAAGGGCAAATATCTATCCCAGCAGAGTGCTGCCCCCCCTGACATCTCAGATGCTCAGGTAAGAGCCGCCCTCTCCAAAGCAAACAACACAGCATCAATGGGACCAGACGGTGTCCTGGGCTGTGTCCTACATGAACTCCAAGAACTAAACCCAAACATAAAACTACTGTTCAATCTCAGCCTTACTACAGGATATGTACCCAAAGAGTGGCGTACAGCAACAGTGGTCCCTCTCCACAAAGGTGGTGCCTCAACGGATCCTGGAAACTATCACCCCATAAGCCTGACTAGCTTGGTCTGCAAAGCTATGGAAAGGATCATCATGGACCTCATAAATAAAGATATTGGAGATCTAGAGACACTTGGTCCTACCCAGTTCGGCTTTGTTAAGGGCAGATCCTGCCTCTTAAACCTGGTTGATTTCTTTGAAACAGTCACCAAGGCCATTGACGAGAGGAAGGTGGTCCACACAGCCTACCTGGACCTCGCAAAAGCCTTCGATACAATACCCCACTCGGCATTATAGATAAGCTCACCAGCTTAAATATAAACCCCTATGTCACTAGATGGGTTGCAAACTGGCTCAAGGACAGAACCCACATGGTTAGAATTGCTGGAGCCATGTCAGACTCCAAACCAGTTACAAGTGGCATCCCACAAGGCTCAGTCCTGGGACCTCTCTTGTTTGGTATATATTTCTCGGAGGTACAGGCCAACATGGAAGGACTGTGGCTGACCAAGTTCACAGATGACTGCAAACTAGGCGCCATAATCGACTCTCCAGCCGACACAAGCATCCTACAAAAGGGCCTCATAGAAACAGACAATTGGTGCCAGAGCCATGGCCTCAAGCTAAACGCCAAAAAGTGTATAGTCATCCCCTTTGGCAAAAACAAAGTGCCCACAAATGACCACATAGGTGGTAATCCATTAAGTATGGAAGAAGTAATTAGGGACCTGGGGACCCAAGTTGATAGCAATCTCTCATTTGAAAACCACGTGGTCAAAGTGGTTAGAAAAACATTTTATATAGCCCACCTAATCATGAAGGGATTCACATCTAGATCAGGGGAGGTCATCGTGCCTCTTTACTCATCCCTCATCAGGCCCATAATTGAGTACAATGCCCCTTTTGGGATGTACCTTACCAGACACCTGCAGCAACTGGAAAGACCCCAAAAGTACCTCACCAAGAGGATCAAAGGGCTCAAACAGATGCCATATGCTGCCTGGTTAAAGAAACTCCAGCTCTACTCAGTGGCACACCACCTGCTCAGAGGTGATCTGTGCCTGATGTATAAAGCCATGTCCAACCCGGAATTAATGGATATGCTGCACCTCAGAAAATCCATATCCCATCGAGCTACGCACTCTAGAGACTTGAACCTCAGCACTGAAATAAATAGGACATGCTGGAGGGACAGTTTCATAACCCAGAGGCTCCCTTCACTCTGGAATAAAATCTCAGTCCAGGTTAGGCAGAGTCCCTCATTGACTCTCTTCAAAAGGAATCTTGATGAGTGGATGGGAGATCATAGGTTTACCCCGGGTATCACTTCTGTGTCACTGTTAGACAGAGGCACAGTATACTAACCACGAAAAAGGGCATATCAAAATTCATTTAAAATGGGTGGCGAAAGCCAAACACACTCTGGCTAGGCTTATAAAAGCCCTAGGGCAGATAGCCTAGTATGAACCTATGAACCTATGAACCTATGAACCTATGAACCTATGAACCAAACACCTTAATATTGGGTGATTTCAATTACCTAAACATTAACTGGGAGAACTACTCAAGTACTAACTCCCTTGCCCAACATTTCCTAGAATTTATAAACTCAAACACTCTGGTTCAGCTGGTCTACACTCCCACTAGAGGTGACAACATATTGGACCTGGTCATCACCAACATGGGCGACCGGTGTTCCACACTGGAGGTCAACCCCTCGCTGGTTAGATCTGACCATAAACAAATCACTTTGGATATCCACATTCTGCTCCCATCTCCGGACAAGGAAACCACCGTGAAAAATTTTTCTAAAGCAAACTTCATGTTACTTAAGACCGAGGTGGAAAGTTCAAAGCCCCCATGCTGAAGGATAATGCTGTCCAAGCTGCAAAATCCTTTACTAATGCATTCTACGGGCACCTACAAGAATGCATGGATTGTGCCATCCCAAGCAACACCAAGACTCACTCATCCAAGAAAAGGAAACCAGTCTGGTGGACTCCTGCCATAAACAAGCTATACAAAAGAAGGAGGAAACTAGTACAGAAAAGAGTAAAATCCCAAGAAGGGAAGACATCCCTGATCAATAGCAACAAGAAACTATGATCCCTCATAAAATCATCCAAGGCGAACTTCAAAAGAAAACTAGCCAATGACTCCAAAGATAACCACAAGGCATTCTTTAGCTATGTCAAGAATCTAAGTTGCAATGCTCAGATCTGCTCGGAGTTAGTGCAGAATGGCACAAAATACACTGAACCGACCGATATCGCCAATATCCTGGCAGACAGGTTCAGCGCAAACTTCACCCCCCTCTCAATCCCAAAAGGGCCCATAACCATACCAGAAGAATGTAGAGTCCCTGAAATCACAGACACTCAGGTTAAAACAGCCCTCTCCAAAGCAAAAAACACAGCATGAATGAGACTGGATGATGTCCCAGGCTGCGTCCTACACGAGCTCAAAGATGAACTAATCCCTCACCTAAACACACTGTTCAAACTCAGCCTCTCCACAGGCTATGTACCCATAGAGTGGTGCACAGCAACAGTTATTCTGCTCTACAAAGGTGGAGCCACAACAGACCCCGGGAACTATCGCCCTATAAGCCTGACTAGCTTGGTCTGCAAGGCTATGGAGTGCATCATCAAGGAGCTAATTAACAGAGACATTGGGAACCTCCAAATACTGGACCCTACCCAGTTCAGCTTTGTTAAGGGAAGATCATGCCTGCTAAACCTGGTGGACTTCTTTGAGACAGTTACCATGGCTATAGATGAGAGAAAGATGGTACACACAGCCTACCGAGATCTTGCAAAGTCCTTTGACACCATTCCCCATTCTGG
>NC_056741.1:1705119846-1705222346 GCF_019279795.1 Protopterus annectens | reverse complement strand
GGTCCCCACCCATGGGCAGTCACCATTGCACCTTCACAGCCCCAAAGGTGGCTGTGCTGGGGGATGAGTAGGAAGGCCAGACCAACCCTCTAGTTGCGACATATGGCCCTCAAGCTGGCATAGCAGATTTCCAACCTCCCTGCGGAGCTTGCACTGCACCACGACCTGTATCTGGCAACAGGTAACAGATTCTCGTCCACGCCCGCTCCCATGGGGAATCCCCATCCCCTAAGGCAGTTCCACCCAAAGGTGGTGCAGGACCAATGGATGAGGAGGTCCTGGGTTGGGCCCCAGACATTCTGGTGCCCAGTGCCATGGCCAGCTGAGGTGGGACAGGTGGGTCCACCAGGACCGGCCTTCCCAAACGTGCTATAATGTTTACATTTTATCAACATATGTGGGTTAGTAATAGTCAACACATTCTAGGATTAGGTATAACAGCATGCATAGATATTCCCATTAACCCAAACAACAGATATAGAACAGCTGCATAGCAAACAGAACACATGCATATATGGGACCACAGTGGTCATTACAACAGCATGCAGGTACATTGATGGCAGCATGCCACCAATGTGGGAGTATTTCAACATAGCACATGCATAGAAACAAATTTAAATAATTATCAAACAATAGGACATATGTCCCAACAGTGGAGTTAATTCAGCACATACCGATTGAGTTGTGTATTTAGTTTATTGTTGCAGACATGGTGGGGGGGATGTCAATTAACAATTAGTATATTCCTGTAGTTCACATTACTTTCCTAGTCAGTGCTTTAATCTGTACCTTACAGGTATTAGTACACTACCCTATTGCCTTAGTTTGGACAGTGGTATGGCTGTCGACAACTATATACATGAACTGAGTTTTACCTGCAGTATGCACCTCTTACCTGGTATACCTGTGGCAATATTATTTGTTAACACTACCTGTTTCTACACATATGCCCAGATTCCAGGTTGATGTTATGCACATACCTGTCCATCTATTTTTGCACACCCTCTGGGCATGTCTTCACCACATGCAGATGAACTGGGGCATATGTTGACTATTGCCCTCTTAAACCTTTAGTGACTTGTACAATGACAGGTTTGTTTTATTTGACATTTTCCAAATATGTCCAGGTCTGGCAGTCAGTTATATGACATGAAATGCTGCCTACCTGTCAGAAAGTAGCACACTGATATGTCAGGGGAACAGGGTAACAGCCAGCAGGTATGGGCTGAATAACTGGACATTCTGGACATTTCTGTATACTTGTGGGGTATGATTCTGCATACAGCTTACTACCACTCCCAGGATTCGAACCGTGGCTGTGTCTGCTAAGAATAAAACACAGTCCATCCCAGTTGAGTGTGCTATATAGATATTGCTGTGTATCTCTTGTCTGATTTCTGTCTATAATTCTCCTGTTGTTTTACATTCTGACCTTGTAATTGCAACACTCTTATACAGGATTTCCTAGACAGTTGTATTATGTAGTGCAGTGTGGGTGACAGTGATGAGTGATACCTTATTATCCTGAGCAACTGCAACACTAACAATGCCATACAATACCAGAGTAAACAGTACCAATACAGGGTATCAATCTTTTTTTTATAGGCACAGTGTTCATATCTGACAGACCTGTGGGAGCAATGTTTGTTAGCACTACTTGAATGTTGCCACACAAATTACCAGTTTCCACATTACTATTATGCATATATGTCTCACTCTGTTACTGTACACACTCTAGTCACAGCTTGACAACATGGGGGTGGAGATGGGACATACTTAGCTAATTACTCTCATAACATTTTGGGGAGTCGCTAGAGTGACAGGTTTGTTCTTATAGATGTGTGACAATCAGTTGTATGTCTTGTTTGTTGCCTAAATGTTTGGGATCATCCCACAAATTTGCCAGGGGGACAGATGACAGGCAGCAGCTATGGGCTGATTTACTGAACATTATGGACATATCTGTACAGTTGTGGGGTATGATTCTGCATACAGCCTACTACCATTCCCAGGATTCGAACCATGGCTGTGTGTGTGCAAAAAATACAACAGTTCACATTGCAGTTGAGTGTGCTATTTGGACTTTGTTGTCTGTCATTTTACTGTTTTCTGTCTAAGTATCTCTCAGTTGTACTATTTGACCTCTTAGAATTACAACAGTCATATACAGACATTCCTACACATTTTATTTATGTAGCACAGTGTGGTTAACAGTGCTTACTACAAGAGTACTATTAAGTGATTCAACTCTACATTATCATATGATACCAGAGTGAACACATGCAGTCCAGCAGTTAGACCTTTATTGTCAGGCTATTATGCTTTTATTTACATACAACCTATATGAGACTCTTCCTGCCATATTCTCTGGTGTATGCAGTACATGCCTTAAACAATACAGGTTTTATACAGGCAATTAACTTACTACTACTTTTAGATTTATTTCCTGTGACAGTACATGCAAGAGTATTACTAACCTGCCTCACATTGCAACCACTGCAGTCTATAGCCATGGGCTTCCTGTTTCACAGCCCTCTCACCTGCCACTGTGAAAGACATAAGAGGAATATTTAGCCATACCTATCCATAATATACATGAGCTGGCAATTATTAAACAGGCAATGGACTGATACTTACACATGGTTGGGACATCCCCTGTCCTCCTAGCCTCTTGGATCCACTAATCTAATTGAGTCCCCTTTCTCCGCTTCAGGTTGGCATAGTGATGCCTGACGTACCCATCAGTTTGGGGTAAGTCAGTGGCACTGGTGAGGTCATGGGCGAGACAGTCCCAGGCTTCCACTTTGTATTGGGAACCCTGGTACTAGCCCTGCAGCAGTCTCTGGTCATGGTCTTTCACAAGGAGTCCTGCCATGAATCTGGACTCCTGGATGCCCCAGCACTGCACCTGAAAGCACACACCCTCTCCCATTCCAGACATAGTGCCTACAAGGGGAAGCTACAACCAGTTATGAGATGTATTCCAGCCTGTTGGGTTTAAATAGAGCCAGTTTCCCATACTTTGCCATGATTGGATGGTTTTAAAATCGCTAAGCTATGGGAAAACCTGCTTACCTAAGGTTGGCATTGCTTAAAGGGGTATACCAATGAACAGACTGAGTTAGATGGCCTACACATTTCTTACACATACTAAGCTGGGCTGTGCAATGCTTAGCATTGCTTAATATTTAATTTGCATTATATTTGCATTTTGGCATTGATTTATTATTCATTACATGTTATATAGTTTCATAGTTTCATAGTATAGTACTAGGCTATCTGCCCTGGGGCATTTGTAAGCCTAGCCATAGTGATGTGGCTTTTGCCACCCCATGAAATGGTACAAAAATGTACAGAATAAATCTAGAATACTGTGCCTCTGTCTAGTAGTGACACAAAGAAGGTCCCCTTATATAATAGAATTAGTTTACTGTGCCCCTGTCTAGCAGTGACACAGATGTGACCCCTGGGGTAAACTTACGATCTCCCATCCACTCATCAAGATTTCTCTTGAAGAGAGACAGTGAGGGGCTCTGCCTAATATGAACTGGGATCCTGTTCCAAAGCATGGGAAGCCTCTGGGTTATGAATCTATCCCTCCAGCATGTCCTATTCATACTTGTGCCGAGGTTTAAGTCTTTAGCTCTCATGGTCCTGATGGATTTGGATATTTTGAGGTGGAGCATGTCCATCAGATCCTGATTGGACATGGCCTTGTACGTCAGGCAGAGATCACCTCTGAGCAGGTGGTATGCTACTGATTAGAGCTGAAGTTTCTTTAGTCTGGCGAAATAAGATATATGTTGGAGACCCTTGATCCTTTTGGTGAGGTACTTTTGTGGTCTCTCTAGCTGTTGCAAGTGCCAGGTGAGGTACATACCAAATGGGGTATTGTACTCAATCATGGGTCTGATGAGGGAGGAATATAGGGGTACAATGACATCCTTGGATCTGGATGTGAATCCCTTCATGATTAGGTGTGCAAGGTAGAATGTTTTTCTAACCACTTTGGCAACGTGGGTGTCAAATGAGAGGTCGCTGTCTACTTGGGTCCCTAGGTCTCTGATTACTTTTTCTGTACTCAGTGGGTTGCTGTCTATGTGATAATTTGTGGGTACTTTGTTTTTTCCAAAAGGGATGACTATACATTTTTTGGCATTTAGTTTAAGGCCGTGACTACGGCACCAGTTGTCCGTTTCAGTGAGGCCTTTTTGTAAGATGTGTGTGTCTGCTGGTGTATCGACTATGGCGCCTAGTTTGCAGTCATCTGCGATCTTTGTCAGCCACAGCCCTCCCATGTTTGCTTTAACATCTGAGAAATAAATGCCGAACAAGAGGAGCCCCAGGACAGATCCCTGTGGGGCACCACTTGTGACTGGCTTGGAGTCTGACATTGCTCCAGCGATTTTAACTTTATGGGTTCTGTCCTTTAGCCAGTTTGCAACCCATCTAGTGACATAAGAGTTTACTTTTAAGCTGTTTAGCTTATCTATGATGCCTGAGTGGGGTATTGTGTCGAAGGCCTTAGCCAAGTCCAGGTATGCTGTATGGACTGCTTTGCCCTCATCAATGGCTCTAGTGACTGTTTCAAAAAAGCCAACCAGGTTTAAAAGGCAGGATCTGCCCTTTACAAAGCCGAACTGGGTGGGGTCAAGTGTCTGTAGGTCACCTATGTCTCTGTTTATGAGTTCCATAATGATTCTTTCCATAGCTTTGCAGACCAGGCTAGTTAAGCTTATGGGGCGGTAGTTTCCAGGGTCTGTACAGGCACCCCCCTTGTGGAGTGGGACCACTGTTGCTGTACGCCAGTGTTCAGGTACATATCCCGAAGTAAGGCTAAGGTTAAATAGCATTTTTATGTGTGGGTTTAGCTCCTCTTGGAGTTCACATAACACGCACCCCGGGATACTGTCAGGTCCCATTGATGCTGTGTTTTTTGCTTTGTTTAGGGCGGTTCTCACTTGGACATCTGAGATGACAGGGAGATTACATTCAGCTGGGATAAGTATTTCTTCTTTTGGGGTGAAGGAGGCGAGAAATTTGCACTGAACCTGTCAGCCAGAATGTTAGAAATATCTGTGGGTTCAGTGTATTTTTTGTTGTTGTGAACCAACTCTGAGCATATCTGAGGGTTTCCACCCAGGTTTCTAACATAGCTGAAGAAGGCTTTGTGGTTATCTTTAGTGTCCTTAGCGATTTTTCTCTCAAAGTTTGCCTTGGATGTTTTTATGAGAGAACGTAGTTTTCTGCTAATGTTGATCAGAGATGTCTTCCCTTCATGGGATTTCACTCTGACGTGCAGTAGCTTCCTTCTTTTGTTATACAATTTGTTTATGGCTGAGGTCCACCAGACAGGACGCTTGCCTTTGGTGGAGAGGGACTTGGATTTGTTTGGGATTGCATGATCCATGCATTCTTGGAGATGTCCATAGAAAGCATTTGTGAAGGATTCAGCATTGTGGGATGTGGTATCCACTGGCCCAGTGGGCTTAAAGGATACCATCTCAGTCTTAAGAAGAGTGAAGTCTGCTTTTGAGAAGTTTTTCACTGTGGTCTTTTGTGCTGGGGGTGGAGGTGGGATATGTATATCCAGGGTGATTAGTTTGTGGTCAGATCTCACTAGTGAGGGGAATACTTCCGGTGTGGAGCATTTTGTCCCCATGTTTGTGATGATCAGGTCTAGTATATTATCTCGCCTAGTAGGAGAGGTGACTAGTTGTTCCAGTGCATTTGAATTTATGAATTCCAGGAACCTTTAGACTAGGGTATTAGGGCTAGAATAATGTACCCAATCTATGTTTGGGAAGTTGAAGCCTCCCAGTATGATGGTATTTTGTGATACATTCATATCCTCCAATGTCTTCAGGAAGGCTGAGTGGGGTTCTTGAGATTGGGAGGGTGGTCTGTAACATGCTACCAGTTGTATAGCAGTTTTGCCTATGGTTAGTTGCACCTGTATGGTTTCTGATGCTTCATGTGTTGCTACTAACCTGGAGGTGTGGGTGTCCTTTATGAATATGGACACTCCCCCTCCCTTTGTGGTTCGGCCCAGGTTTTGGGGCCGAAAAGCATGATACGAGGTAGAGCCTTGAACCAGGTTTCAGTTACTGCACAGACATCGATGTTCTCCATGCTGAGGAGTGCATCAAGTGCTTGCATCTTGAGATTTAGACTTCTGGCGTTGAGCAGCATTACCCTTAGTTTTTTCCATTTTTGTTTTCTAAGGAGGTGGGTTTGTCTTTTGAGCCTTGCCTAAAAAAGGCACTATGGGGGTGGCAAGAGCCTTAGCCAATATCCGGAAGCCCAGTGGTGACAGGTGTAAGCCATCCCTTGTGAAGCAGCGTGGCTTGTCCAACATATCATCCCAGGCAGACAGACATTGGATCCCCTTAGAATGACACCAGTACTTGAGCCAATTGTTAAAGCTGATCATCTTGTCTTTGTATTGTGGTATCATTCTTGGTGAGGGCAAGATGCTGCTCAGGGTCAGGGTCATACCAGCTTGGGCTACATAATCGGAGAGCTCCTCTATGTCTCTTTTCATGTAGTCCAGGGAGGTACGTCTCAGGTCATTCACACCAGCATGGACAATGACAGAGTCATATTTGTACTTGCTTTGGAGTGACCTGAGTGCGTGTGTTATGTGGCGGATCCTAGCTCCCGATAGATAGCTCACAGTCACCTTCTCCTTGTTCATCCTGGTCAGTGGGACATCAGTGTGTCTGACTATGGAGTCACCTATTACTAGTGTATCAGGCAAGGTGTTTGGCCTTAAGGGCTGCGATTGGTCGACACACTGATTTATTGAAGTATGTGTTGCATGTGTTTTGTTTTGAGGTGGTGGATTTTTGGATGCCTGCTTTGGGAGCCCCTGTTGTTTTGGTAAGTTTTTTATTAGAGCCTCCGAGTATGTCTTTGTGTTTTTATGTGTTTGGTTTGCAGTTGTGGTAGGTCTATGTGGGACTGGGATTGTTGTGTGTGTGGTTGCCATCTCCTCCTGTCTGGTCATGCCAGCCCTGAGTTGAGAGAGTTCAGCCTCCAGTTTGGCTATATAGTTGCATCTCTCACATGTATTTGTGTTTGTTGGGAGGAGGAGAGGGTTGTCTGTGTACATGAGACAATTGTAGCATTGTCTCAAGATGCCCAGATTGACCAGCTGAACTAAAGACGATGCCAGTAATCTACCACTCGACATGCTAGAACAGTATAAGGGAGTGGTATACCTTTAAGGGAAGTGGGTATTCACAGGGGTGGTAAGTAGATGTAGCGCTTTACTTAGTACGAGAGTGTTTACTTAGTAGAGAAGTATTGGGAACAAATGCTAGGCTTATAATACAGTGAGTAGTCTGGTTATACTAAGAGTAGAGCTTCCTTAAGGGAAAATTTGAAGAACAGACTTAGCGGAGCCAGAAAACGTTTAACCTTGTTTAACTAGTGCTGCGCTATGCACACGACCGTGCAAAGCTGTACAAACGCGGATTTTAAACAGTGAACTACAAAAGAGCTAGAAATGGTCCCAAACAACCAATTACTACAGCTTCTTGTGCTGAGGTCACTTCCCCCAAGGACAAGTAGGCTGCTCAAGTCTCCCCACTCCCACTGGTGAGCAAAGAAATTTCCTTCTATCCAAGTAAGGTAATGGACAACACAGGAACTACACCACAGCCCAGAATACAGCAATGCCTGTAAACTGGTCTAAACTAGTCGAGGAAGGCGGGAAAACAAGGATTATTTTTTTGTTTTTGTTTTTTTTTGGTAGAAACACACAGAAAATGCAGAAACAGTGATAAATTAGTTACACAGGCTAGCACACTTTAGTGGGCAGCCTCCACAGTTAAATTAAACAAACAAACAAGCAAACTTTCGATCAAATTAGACTAAAATGTAACTTTAAGTGCAGATTTTAAAATAATGCAGCAATCAGTTCAAAAACAGTTCAGGCTAGTTCAAGGTAAGCTACAGAAGCTATTTCAAGTGAAAAAAAGCAAAGATACTTAAATCCAGAAGGTAGTCACTTTTCTGAGTTCCCTGCTGCTAGGACCTCTCTGTAAACCCACGTGGAGCTTGTCTGAGCAGTATAGCCAGAAAAAAATGCCCAGAGGCGTATTTTAAACAGTGAACTACAAAAGAGCTAGAAATGGTCCCAAACAACCAATTACTACAGCTTCTTGTGCTGAGGTCACTTCCCCCAAGGACAAGTAGGCTGCTCAAGGCTCCCCACTCCCACTGGTGAGCAAAGAAACTTCCTTCTATCCAAGTAAGGTAATGGAGAACACAGGAACTACACCACAGCCCAGAATACAGCAATGCCTGTAAACTGGTCTAAACTAGTCGAGGAAGGCGGGAAAACAAGGATTATTTTTTTTGTTTGTTTGTTTTTTTGGTAGAAACACACAGAAAATGCAGAAACAGTGATAAATTAGCTACACAGGCTAGCACACTTTAGTGGGCAGCCTCCACGGTTAAATTAAACAAACAAACAAGCAAACTTTCGATCAAATTCGACTAAAATGTAACTTTAAGTGCAGATTTTAAAATAATGCAGCAATCAGTTTAAAAAACAGTTCAGGCTAGTTCAAGGTAAGCTACAAAAGCTATTTCAAGTGAAAAAAAAGCAAAGATACTTAAATCCAGAAGGTAGTCGCTTTTCTGAGTTCCCTGCTGCTAGGACCACTCTGTAAACCCATGTGGAGCTTGTCTGAGCAGTATAGCCAGAAAAAAATGCCCAGAGGCAGATTTTAAATAGTGAACTACAAAAGAGCTAGAAATGGTCCCAAACAACCAATTACTACAGCTTCTTGTGCTGAGGTCACTTCCCCCAAGGACAGGTAGGCTGCTCAAGGCTCCCCAATCCCACTGGTGAGCAAAGAAACTTCCTCCTATCCAAGTAAGGTAATGGACAACACAGGAACTACACCACAGCCCAGAATACAGCAATGCCTGTAAACTGGTCTAAACTAGTTGAGGAAGGCAGGAAAACAAGGATTATTTCTTTGTTTTTTTGTTTTTTTGGTAGAAACACACAGAAAATGCAGAAACAGTGATAAATTAGTTACACAGGCTAGCACACTTTAGTGGGCAGCCTCCACAGTTAAATTAAACAAACAAACAAGCAAACTTTAGATGAAATTCGACTAAAATGTAACTTTAAGTGCAGATTTTAAAATAATGCAGCAATCAGTTAAAAACAGTTCAGGCTAGTTCAAGGTAAGCTACAGAAGCTATTTCAAGTGAAAAAAAGCAAAGATACTTAAATCCAGAAGGTAGTCACTTTTCTGAGTTCCCTGCTGCTAGGACCACTCTGTAAACCCATGTGGAGCTTGTCTGAGCAGTATAGCCAGAAAAATATGCCCAGAGGCGGATTTTAAACAGTGAACTACAAAAGAGCTAGAAATGGTCCCAAACAACCAATTACTACAGCTTCTTGTGCTGAGGTCACTTCCCCCAAGGACAGGTAGGCTGCTCAAGGCTCCCCACTCCCACTGGTGAGCAAAGAAACTTCCTCCTATCCAAGTAAGGTAATGGACAACACAGGAACTACACCACAGCCCAGAATACAGCAATGCCTGTAAACTGGTCTAAACTAGTTGAGGAAGGTGGGAAAACAAGGATTACTTCTTTTTTTTGTTTTTTTGGTAGAAACACACAGAAAATGTAGAAACAGTGATAAATTAGTTACACAGGCTAGCACACTTTAGTGGGCAGCCTCCACAGTTAAATTAAACAAACAAACAAGCAAACTTTCGATCAAATTCGACTAAAATGTAACTTTAAGTGCAGATTTTAAAATAATGCAGCAATCAGTTAAAAAACAGTTCAGGCTAGTTCAAGATAAGCTACAGAAGCTATTTCAAGTGAAAAAAAGCAAAGATACTTAAATCCAGAAGGTAGTCACTTTTCTGAGTTCCCTGCTGCTAGGACCACTCTGTAAACCCACGTGGAGCTTGTCTGAGCAGTATAGCCAGAAAAAAACGCCCAGAGGCGGATTTTAAACAGTGAACTACAAAAGATCTAGAAATGGTCCCAATCAACCAATTACTACAGCTTCTTGTGTTGAGGTCACTTCCCCAAGGACAGGTAGGCTGCTCAAGGCTCCCCACTCCCACTGGTGAGCAAAGAAACTTCCTTCTATCCAAGTAAGGTAATGGACAACACAGGAACTACACCACAGCCCAGAATACAGCAATGCCTGTAAACTGGTCTAAACTAGTTGAGGAAGGTGGGAAAACAAGGATTACTTCTTTTTTTTGTTTTTTTGGTAGAAAAACACAGAAAATGTAGAAACGGTGATAAATTAGTTACACAGGCTAGCACACTTTAGTGGGCAGCCTCCACAGTTAAATTAAACAAACAAACAAGCAAACTTTCGATCAAATTCGACTAAAATGTAACTTTAAGTGCAGATTTTAAAATAATGCAGCAATCAGTTAAAAAACAGTTCAGGCTAGTTCAAGATAAGCTACAGAAACTATTTCAAGTGAAAAAAAGCAAAGATACTTAAATCCAGAAGGTAGTCACTTTTCTGAGTTCCCTGCTGCTAGGACCACTCTGTAAACCCACGTGGAGCTTGTCTGAGCAGTATAGCCAGAAAAAAACGCCCAGAGGCGGATTTTAAACAGTGAACTACAAAAGATCTAGAAATGGTCCCAATCAACCAATTACTACAGCTTCTTGTGTTGAGGTCACTTCCCCCAAGGACAGGTAGGCTGCTCAAGGCTCCCCACTCCCACTGGTGAGCAAAGAAACTTCCTTCTATCCAAGTAAGGTAATATATGTTTGTTATCCATGATTCATGTGTACGTACACTGTATAGGGTCTTTGTGTTTATTAGGGGATTTCAACACTTTATTACAATGACACCTCACATCTGGGCTCAATGCAGTACTCCAGGTCACATATTTATGTCCTGTAATAAGTTATACAATATAAAACTGTATATAGATTCCTTTCACATGTTCAGTTTGTATTTCCTATAGTGAGGATCTGTTTGCTGATACTTCAATCACATGTACTGCTGGGATAGCTTAGTGGTTAACCACTGTGACGCTAGTCTACAGGGTCCAGGGTTCAAGACCTGCAAAGGCTGTGTATTTTGTTTCTGGCCAGAACAGCGTCTGATGCATACAGAGTGATTAAGGCACTTTTAAGCAACTGTAAGTGTGTTTGCGTGAAGGTAAACAATCCTAACCTCCGGTTAAATATGCTTACTGAGAGATAGCTTCAATATTGCTTAACCTGTGTCCGCATTGCTTACCCCCATGCAAATGAGCATAAACTTGCTTACTACTGCTAAAATATGCTTACTCTTGCTTACTAATGCATACTCCCGCTTACCACCGCACTAATTTAAACAGTAATGTCTAATGGTTCTTGGGAAGGTGGTGAATTTGGAAACTGTATGGATTTATCGTTCATTACACATTTTATGTTCCATTTGTATCCCTGATTTCTGTGTACATATACTGTATGGGGCATTTGTGATTATCTGTGGACTTTACAACATTATGATAATGACACCTCACATCTGCATTTAATGCAGTACTCCATTTCACAAATATATCTTATGTCGTAGGTTATGCAACAAAATAAATTGATCATAAAGTGATTTGACATGGAAAATGGATTGTTCTGGAGTAGGACTTGAACTGGGAATGACTGCTCCTAAGGCAAATGCTCTACCCACTACATTATTGCTGTACTGCTTCATTTGCATATATCTTGCTTTTTATCCTCTTGTGCCATTTAAGCTGCATTAACCGTAGCTAAGCGATGGGCAAGCCCATGCACTTACGGTTAAATTTACTCTGTTGTATAAAAAAACATTTCTTTATATTTACTGTTTTAACTATTGCTCTTGTAAACTTGGAGGGATGTTGCTGGTGGTATGCGAACACCTATGAGCGGTCTCACTCTGTCTTATTCATACACTGCTATTCTTCATTGCAGGGGCATATATATTCTGAGAGCTCTCCTCTCAGACATGGCCCCTGCACTCATACATGCTCCGTGTCCATTTAGGAGCTCAGGCAGCACGCCTTCATTGATATGCATGGCACGCTGCCATCCTGCTCCTAAACGTCCTCTTCTGTGCAGGACTAAGCTAGTCCTGCGCAGAAGGATAGTGAATCTGGGGGACTGTGTGGGCCACTCATAATAGCCTTGCTCTTGGTCAAACTACCATTTGTATTAATGTTAATATTACAGAGTAAAATTGGTCACCCATTGTTAAGGGCCTTAAAGTAGCTGTTGAGGAGTGACTGGTGGCAATGGAAACTACCTTATAGTCTGGGGAGAAGGGGCATAGCTAATAAATCTGTGGCAACCTTTCCCAGGTGTGTGCGTGTGTTTGTGTGTGTGTGTGTGTGTGTGTGTGTGTGTGTGTGTGTGTGTGTGTGTGTGTGTGTGTGTGTGTGTGTGTGTGTGTAAATCAAACCTTATAGAGCGTGTATGTCAGCTACTTGAGAAGGGTTGCACAGAGAGGGTGCTGGAGGTCTTGGCTTAGTCATTCATCTGAGATCTCAACTCTATAGCTGTGCCAGTGGGGAGTCTTATTGGGGATCTGGAGAAATAGGGAGAAACAAGCCACAGACTCTCTGTGGTCTCTGTGTGCTCTTAAGGGAAATTGCACTTGATGTAGCTGCATCTGGAAATATTGCGTGTGTACCTGTTATCCTCTTAGTAAATGTACCCCAATGTTGCCAGTGGTGAGGATTGAGGATCCTTAATTACTGGTTGGCAGTGGTGGGTCATCACAGCCTAACATACATTTTACAGTTAATGCTGAAAAATGCCCTTGTTATGAACAAATAAGATAAATTGCAATGGAATACATATGGGTGCACTTTGAATAATCAAAGGTGCAAAAAATACCACAAATAATTGATCTATAAAAGCCTGAAACTGAAAATATAGGGAAAAAAGTATTTTTTTTTTTTTTTTTGCAGGAGCAAGTCACCCTGCACCCCCCATTTTGGAGGAGGAGAAGACTGTTGTCTGATGTTTAGGTATTCTAACTCCAAGATGGCACAACAGCAGGGAAAAGACAAATTCACATTACATGCTATATTATGACCTCTCACAAAGTAATACCAGCATTTTGCAATCATATGACTATTCATTTAATTCTGCCAGCATTATGGATATTTGACCATTCCAATATACAATATGTACATTCATGCTGAAATCAATTGTTAGGCATAATTCAGACGTGTTTCCTGTTTTCTATGCAGCAATTGCATTTGGTTTCTCTGATGAGGTGCTTATGAAATGACTTTTTGAATTGACCTAAGAAAGGCAAACTCTCATCATTGGGTAGGTGATTCCAAATTAAGTGTCCAAGACATGAGAATGCTTTTTTACACATTGTATTTTTAAATTGTGGGTGGATGAGTATAACGTCATTATTTTTACTATACCTTAATGAGTAAGTTTGGCATTGAATTTTTCTTTAAATATTTGGGGTGTGACTGTGTATTTTGAAGTCATGACAACTCATAAGGAAAGATGGCCTATCAACTACAGATAGCCAATGGAGACCATTTATGAGGTTACAGTGGTGGGTGCAGGAGTCAATTGGTAATGTGAATCTGAATATTATATGTTCTAAGTTTTGTATTATTGCTGTATTATACATAGAGAGTAGAGTTAGTAGACAAAGGTAATACTCTAGGTAGAGCATTCTTTGCAATGGCAGTTTTAGCTACTGGCGATAGAAGATGTGAGATTCTATAACAACGTCTGAGTTGTGAGAGGAGTTTATTAGTGATATTGTCTATATGGGTTGTAAATGTGAGGGAAAGGTCAAGTGCTATGTCTAAGTATTTGAATTTGGACACAAAAGGGATAGTTTATTCTGTGTGTCTTTTAGCAAGATGGTTTGTAAGTTTGCTGCCTTATGGGGAAGAGGCAAATAGCATTACATTTGTTTATGAGAGGGATTAATGGGTAGTTTATTATTTCAGCATTGTTGGAATAATATAGGGACAACTGGAATAATTTAGCAAAGCCTGTTTGAAGTTGAGAGTGTAAGTCAGAATGGGATTTATTAGTCTAGAAGTAAGACGTCAACTATGTCAAGAGTGCTGCTGTTTTCATACACAGCAAACAGCCTCTCATTTGTAGAAAGTCACACTTAGCTAAATAAATTCAGTATTGGTGTGCCTAACATTAGCATATAAGATAAAGCAATTTGCTGTTCAGAAAAAGAAATGGAACCAGCCAATTAAACATTCAGTTTAGTGGAGGAAGCTAGTGAACATAGCACCATAACATCATCACATTCTGTATAGTGAATGGATACATTCACTGTGACAGTATCCTGCACATACAGTAAGCTGTTCTCTAGCCTCTTCTAACTGCTTAAGATTATGGGCTGGGTTTCAGTCAACTTATTGACAGTAGTGAAGCACTTTGTTCTTTTTCTGTAGCAATGGACAGTGAATTCTCTTTTGTAATCTGCCATGGTGTTGTTTTCAGCTCTTCTTATTTCTATGGTAGATCTGTACAATGTTATATATTATTTTGGAGAAATGTGACCACTTAGTGCTATTGCACCAATGTGTGTCACTAGGTAATATGTTAATATGTTGCACAATACTATACCACACACCTACTCAACACAACACATATGGAAGCATGGAGGATACAAATTTGAGGCTTCCACAGCAGTACATGTACAGTTCTGTAATTTTACATGAATATAAAAATGTAGAGATATTTCACATCACAATGTTGATGCTGCATTAAACAGTTAGTTATGGGCCCCTCCTTTACTGGTAATATCATGGGAAATGATCATTTACAGTTTATTCCTATTTGTTATCATGTCTTCAATAAATGCAGTCTTAATGCCAAACTTTCTAATGTATAATATAAAAAAGTCTCTTGCCAAGATTTATTTCACCAGGTGAACATAGGTTGAAATGTAAAATTCATCTGTTTTGGATGTTGCTATATATGCTCAACCTAACACCTATACTAAAACCCTAGGGTCTAAGTGCATTTAAGACTGTTCAAATGTAACAAGTGTTTTAAAGTTTTATGCCTTATGATCTTATATAACTCAAACAATGAGGAAAAAAATCAAAGGATTATCCTTTAACTGCTATGCAGTCATGAGTGCACAGTAAAAAAGGAAGAGAAATGTGTTGTTTGCATCAGAATAAGATTTGTGCATGCAGTAGAAAGCATGCATCAAGTGATGTGAATGTCAGTTCCTTCAAAGGAATGAATATTGAAGTGAGAGAGAGTGTGTGCGTGTGTGTGTGTGTGTGTGTGTGTGTGTGTGTGTGTGTGTGTGTGTGTGAGGGTGTCTGGGGCATTATATCCAAAAATGAGAAGGCATTGACCAAAAACAACAAAACTTTGCATATACAATACACTAAACGCATTCCTTTATAAATGTAGGATGTTTCACAATCTTTATATTAATTCCAGTGTAAAAGCCAAATGCATATAAATCATTTCTGATTCCATTCATGCTATTTTGATCTTCAGATTAGGGTAACAAAAATCAGCATGATCAGCAAAACTGCACACATGAGGATAATACACCCAAGCCTTTATAAAAATAAATAGGGTAAGCACAATTCTGGCATCCGTTGTCTATCTGACTCGTACACTGAAAAACTGTCTGTAAAAGTTATCTTTTTTTATTTTTTGGAGTGTTTCTTAATAACTCAGTATGAACACCATTATATCTATATATCATGGTATGATTTTTGCAAGTGTTTTTTTTTTCTTCTGCAGAGTTACTACTTCTTAAGATGCTGTCTAATGTGGGACATTTTTTACTGAAACACTAGAATCCGCAAGTATTACTTTCATATCTGGTTCAAAAATCTGATTTTTAGTTATCAAAACACACACCTGTTCAAATCTTATTACATCTGTTGCCTTGGGCTTTATGAATGTATTTTTGTTGCTGAAATACTTATAGGAATGCTAGACATACTGATAGATCAGTACATTAGCATGTATAATTTTTTTACAGTTTGACTATCCCATACCCTGCTAGATAACTTATTGCCATTTATTGAGGAATAAAGTAAATTTGTAAAATAAAGCACCATTCTCAAAGTACGTAGTTTCATGTTTATTTGCTGTTGGCACATTACAGCAAAATGTAAAGGGGCAGAAATGGTTAAAATAGATTATCTTCAAAAATAATGGCCCATTTCGGCCAAATTCAAGAGCTTTAACTCTTTGTCAGAGTCTGTTCTGTGTACATTGAACATATAGAGCAGCGTCTGTTGTGGCTGCATTGAGCATATTGATCCGAGTCTGTCCTGGGTACATTGATCATATTGAACAGTTGTTATAATTATTTCTTAATCTCAAATGATATATGCCTGATAAGAAGCAAATGACTATTTTAAGGTGTTTGATGGGTACTACTACACATGGACCATGATGACATTTATTCCAAACATTATGCCCAAAAGAAATGCCAGTGTGGCAGTAATATATTTATGTTTTCTTTCTTTTCATCTCAAAGTTCTGAGGTGTGTAGTCAAAGTTATACAAGTGTCTGTAATTGATGGATATGGGAGTTGCCTGCAATGAAAAATACTTTTTAAGAGGGGAAGGGGTTGCAGTGTATCTAAAACTAGCAAGTTGGCCATAAATATTTTTCATTTCATCACAAACATCAACATTCTACACACTAAATGACTGGATGAGATGAGCTTGGCATGCTGAAGTCCTGCTGAACCCCCCCCCCCAAAAAAAAAAAAAAACAAAGCTCCTCTTTACCACAAAACCCATAACTCCAACAAAACAAACTTCAAGTTCTTTTCAACCAACAATACTGAAAATGAATTGGTTCAGCATACCAAACTACTAGGTGTCACAATTGATGATAATCTCAAGTTTGACCTACACATACAAAACAGTATATAAAAAAACAGACCAAAAAATAGGCATGCTATACAGGAATAAAAACTTCCTCACAGCAGCTACTAAAATTACCCTGATGAAAACCTACTTCTTCCCCTCACTGTTATATGAACCCCAATTCTAACTAATTTACAGACCTCACTAAGAAAACAACTACACAGCTGCTATAAGAAAATTGCCAGATTTGCCATAAACGCAACCTCTCTAACACATCATTGTAAAGCCCTACATTCCCTAAGATGGCTTGAACTCCCCTCCACCTCCAATACATACAACTTACTATGGTATACAGAAATATCCATAGCCCACTAGCTTGTCCTGCTCTTAGACCATTAATCAACTTTTATATCCAAAATAAATATCTCAGATCTGAAGGCAAACATCTCCTCACAACTTATAAACTTAACAAAACCACAGGCCTAAGCCTTTACTTCTGCTCTGTTGCAAAACTATGGAACTCCCTTCCTTTAACTAACAAAACTGCTATTAACCTGCACTCCTTCAAAACCTCTATAGAAGAATACTTCAACAAAGCTTGGATTTGTTCCGGTCTGAGCCCAGGCTGAGGTACTCTTATATCTTTTTCAACCTCTACTCTCTCTATTCCCACAACTAACTTACCCTCCCCTCCTGTAGATATACTCCCCTGAGGTTGCACTCATACCTTTTCCACATCTATTCCTACTATCGCCTCTATCACACCCTACCCTTCTCTACTCGTACTAGCCTATGCCTTCACCAATATAATCTGTTACCATATTTCATGACCACTGGAATATTAATAATCATTTTGATAATCATTTATTATGTAAACAATGCTGCATCTTCCTATTATCAGGCTTTCCGTATCATTTATGATTGAACTATATGACTAATGGGCAGTTTTTCATATTCTCTTTATGACAAACCAATATGTTATTTTCATATTTATGCTTGAATGTTATGACATTATTCATGTCTATCTAGTGTTTCATTCTGTTAACCATATGTATCTGGAGCTTTTCTCCCAGGGCCTCCACTGAAACTGGGTACCTCATGACGTACCAGTTTATTGCAGCCGCTCAACTCCAGAAAGGAAGCCACACAGGTGCTAATGCAAAGAACACCATGAAAGAACAGTTTTATTGTTTATTTAAGCTTACAACTTCTCAATAAGCTTTTTGGCCAAACCAGACTTCATCAGAATAGTGAAACAGTTACCCAAAATGTATTTATATGTCAGATCATTTAATTGAATAATTAGTTATCAATTACCTAATTTATATTAAAACCGTAAGTCTCTAGAGTCAAATACATATTTATTGGAAGACATCCATATAAAATGCATAAACTACATGTCTTTAAAAATATTTATTTCCATAATTATTTAGATTTACCATGTTCACACACATATTTTTATAAATTCTATGCATTTTATATGGATGTCTCCACATACCTTCAATTATTTCTCTATACCCTTTCTACCCACCTGCAATACTTTTTCCTACCTTAGACTACTATTCTCTTGTATGATCCACTCATGCTGATACACTACACCAAGACTATATAGTTGCTTACTCAGTCACACAAATGGAACACCTAAATTGAATTCCCTCTTTCAGCCATCTACCGTATATCAAATATTTTATAGGTGCACCGCATGCTAACAAATGACTGCCTCTCTGTGGAGTGGTCTTCTAATTACGCTATCTTTCACACTGTAAATATGCTACTCTACCTTTGACACCATACATATGTTAATCCATCTTTCACACTGTACATATGCTATTTAAAACACGTTAAATTACTCTCAGTTGATTACTCTGTTAATTAATCTATTATCTAATTGTATATACATATTAAGGATTTTGGCACACATGAGTTAAAATATATAGCTATTGATAGGATACTTGCTAGGACCAAGGGGTGGGCCACTGGACTTACATCTTGAATATAAAGAATTGAAGTGGCAATTGATATGTAATGCCAATACCCCACAAGCCTGAATGAAACTGTGTCTATTAGTTGTGTTTTAAAATTGAAAGCAGAGTTTGCTTTATAATGTGTCAGAATATAATTTGTATGTTTTAAATGACTGTCTAAAGGTTTTCTAATTACATTAAAAATAATGCTTTAAATTGGTTAGGGATGGTGAGTCATACGTACAAAAAATTCTTTTTATATGTATATTAGGTAAAGCTTTTTTCAGCACTGTTTTTTTTATTCTAGTTTTTTTAAGAAACAAGTGTTGTTAATTGATAAGCCATGTGATTTTCTGACGTGTTATAAAAGATGTGGGAATTTTGGCATTTGATGTTCTGAAGAAGTCAGTATGGTACTGACAAAAGCAATCAACGAATAAAGTGGCTACTGGCAGTGTTATCCATTCTGGGTTTTTTTTCATATTACTAATTGTGTATAAGCTTTGTGTTCTACTTATATCTAATATTAACTTCTGTAAGTGGCTTTTCCCCCCAGACCTCCACTGAAAATAGGCCTCGGCTCAGTTGGACATTCCACATCAACAAACATCAAAACAAAACTAAAATACAAAATCTGTTTCACTGTAAACATCGGGTCAGTTGTGCTGCATCGTGATCTCAATCCAAACTGCTCATCTCTCATCTTACATTCTACTATTCTGTGTATCCATTTATCCTTTCCAGAACTTTCATGCAATGTTATAGGAGTTTGATGCCTCTGTAGTGCCCCCAGTTGTGGATGTTCCCTTTGTTCGTGTACACTGGCACTAATATGCTTATTCTCCAGTCATCTGGAATATGCCTTTCTCTCCACACTGCTAGGAATACCCTCAGGAGCCATTTATCCCCTATCTCACCCAGCATCTTTATCATATCTGCTGTGACCTCATCTCAGCCCGCTGCTTTCCTTGACTTAATTTTCCTTAGTGCTATTCTTACTTCCTCTAGGGTGGGTTCCTCTTCTTCTCTCACTGGAAGGTGTTTCTGGGGCAGAACAGTTTCTGTGGGATTTTCTTCATCCAGAAGCTGCTGGAAATACTCATTCCATCTGCCTTTGATGTCCTGTGGACCGGTGAGCAGATTGTTGATGGCACCCCTTACGAGGGGTGTCTGACTATCTTCTTTATCTTTCTGTCTTTGCCTTTCAACATGATATAGTTTCTTTGTGCCACCTACTGAGCCACTGTCCAGAAGATGGCAGACAGCCTCTGATGCCCTATTCTTTGCTATTGCAACTCCTTTCTTAGTTTCTTTGTTAGCCAAGCAGTAGTTATTCATAGGCCTGTCAATCTTTTCTATCTCCCACTTTTTCCTGCACTACTTCTTTCTTTAGTTGACATTCTGGCATTCTACCAACAGCGTTCTTTATGTACCTTATTTCCATACCTGGCTCAGCCAAATATCTTTTCTATAGTTCTCATACGTGATGTTTTGTGGTGCTGCCATTCTTCTTCAATTCCTCCTATTTTCTCTTCTTCTTAGGGTGCTAGAGCCCTGAGTAATTCCTTGAACTGTTGTACTTTCTCTCCAGCCAACTTCCAGTTTTTCAGTCTGGTCTCTGTTGACCCTAGAGTCTTCTGTGACCACTGTTTGCAGCTGCATGGGACAACCCATGGTTTATGCTGTGGGCTGACTGTTTCACTGGGGATGGCTTTGTAATCATTGATTCTACCCCAGTGCCTTTTCCTTACTAGGAAGAAGTCTACCCGAGTTACTTGATGACCACTCTTTTATGTGATATTGTGACTGTAAAACATGAAAAACAACGAAACTATTGGTCTTAAGACTTCATTGATGAGCTCAGTCACAATAATTTTCAAAAATCATGAAAACCAGGTAGTGTTCCAAGGCAACAAGCCTTTATTCATCACAGACAAGCGATCCTCAGTAACTAAAAATCAAAAATATTTTAACAATGTTAAACATCAGCTTTTGTATACTTAAAAGTAGGTTATGGAAAATGTACTTATTGTTTAATTTGAAACCAGCCTATTCAAGGAAAACAGTATAAACAGGTCCATAAAAGTGCATTTTAGAACAACAAGTACCCACCCCCCACACACTACTACTAATTAGATCAAACTAAATCCTAGTTAAGGAAAATACTACCTATCTTTTTGCAACCTACATTCCAAAATCAGGTATTAAGAAAATCATAAAATACACATAAAAAGACTTAACTGAAAGTGCTTTTGGGTACCTAATGCAAAAAAGCATTTATCAGGTCTGTGACAAGAACTAAAATCAAGAAAAAACACATAGCTGTCTAACATAAATATAAAATACATCTGTCTAATAATATAATCTAGTAAATATCCATCTATGTGTATTAGGGTGCATAAAAAACTAAGTAATTAGCAGCTCAGAGAAAATCAGAAAAAAAATGTCAGTGCTTGCAGAAAAAAAAGAAGAAAGAAAACTAAATGACAGTTTTCATGTTTACAACCCCCAAAACATGTTTATACAATGAAAACTAGTAGAAAAACATACAGCCCCCCCCTAGAAAACAGTAGATGAAGTAAACTAGTAATGTACAAAAGTGTGCAGGCGTGTGCATGAGTGTGCCTAAATGTTCACCATTATGGTAAATGGGAGAATTATACCAATACTACATGTTAATAGCAGCATGAAAAAATGTGTGTTTTGAATTTACTGTTTAAATCTCTGGTGTGATGCAATATATGTAATCAAAGCAGAATTGAGGCTAAAGTAACTAAACATATATACATTTATACACATTCTACACATAACTGTATTATTTTTAAAATTATAAAATTTAAAGAATTTTATTATTGAAGGCCTCAGTAATGCAGTGGTTAGCATTGTCACCTCACAGCAAGTGGCTCGTTGGTTCAATTTTCAGCTGGAGCACCTTCTGTGCAGTCTGCATGTCCTCCCTGTGGTCGAGTGAACTTTAAAGACATGCAGGTAGGTGTGTGCGTGAGTGGGTGTGCCTTCTTTGAAAGTTGGACACCGGGCTGGCAACTCGGCACCAGAAAACTCCACTGCCAATCATAAGCGGACCGGTGATCCACTGTGGCGACCACTAACCAAGAAAAGCTGAAAGACATTTTATACACATAATGTTATTATTATTTAGTATATTTTTGTACTAAAAGTATTGCCCCAAAAATTCCCTAAAAAAACTTTACAGACTTTGTGGCAGCTTACATAAATTCAATAAACTCCTACTAGAGCAATAATAGTTAAGTCCTGGTTTTCTGAAAGCATTTAATTTCAACTGCCAGCATAATTCTTTCTTCTTCAAAACACCATTGATATTGCCTTCAAGTTCATCCATCTCCACACAGTCCAGAATGATAAATTTAAAACCAGAATGTCTGGGGTATTCTAATATGTACTAGACATACTCCACAAAGTGGGAACCACAAATCAAAAAAGGAGCGGAGGCGGACCACAGACGTTCAACCAAATGAGTTTAATGCCACAAAATTTAAAACAGCCAAAGTGTAAGCGCTTTCTTCAGAGTGTATCGCAGACTTCTTCAGAAACACTGTTCACAGAAAGTGCAGTTAAGTGGCCCACAGATTTTTGTGCTCATGTCATCCTGGTGTGTTCCTTATTTTTCTTTTTCATATAGCTACATGCTTCTGCTCTTTTTATATACAAAGGTAGGGTGCTCTCCTAAAACTCTTACAAGCTGCTGATTGTCAGTGAGGATGGCCCAGCTCTCCTAAATAGTAGCTTTAATTGTATTGAAATCCCAGGTGTAAGTTAGACTGCAGCTGTCCTTACTTTTCTGTTCTTTTGGGTTAGGGTGCCCTTGTTGCATGATTCTACCAAAATGCCTATTCCACATAGAGTCATTGTTACTTTAGAATCTGTAATGGGATCAGAATCATGTGTAACATGTTTGATTCATATCCTCTGGTTAAGAAACCATTTTCAAGATCATTCATATTTTTGACAAAAGGGGCCAAATCTGTGGTAATGCATGCTAATCTCTAGCCTTGATTTTATCACATTGTGCTTGGTTTTACTGGATGCATACAGTCTCTGAGAAGCAAGTAGTTCACTCTTGTTGGTTTTCTGTATAAGTTACTAATTAATTTTCCTGTGTCTTTATCAATACTAGCAGTCATATCAAGGCACTGCACTGAGTCTGAACTAATGTAAGTGGCAAATTTCAAGAAGGAGGTGGAGTTATTGATGTAATGGATAAACTCAGTGAGTTTAGATTTTTCACCTTGTCAGACTATGAATACATCATCAATAAAATGAAGGTAGCTGGTCTTAAAACTCTAGTGTTCCCTTTGTAGTACAACTTCCTCCTCCTCCTCCCACTTGCCTAAGGCTACATTGGCCAAGCTAGGGGCCATAGCTACACCCATGGTTATCCTCCTCATCTGTTTGTAAGCCTAGCCATTGAAACTGAAAAAATTGTAATGCAACACCAAGTTTATTAGGTTTCCAGGCATTCTGTTTGCCCTTGTGTAACATTGTTATTTCTGCTGTAAGCCTCTGTAGCTGCTTCAATACAGTACATGTGTGATAACATAGTATAAAGGACTTCAACATCAGTAGTTACCAAAATGCTTTGTTCATTCACATGGACTTCTTTTATTTTTCTTAAAAAAAATCTAGTGAATCTAAAATAAAAGATGAGTTCTTTTCAGCAAGAAGCTGGGGAATAAAATCTAAGCATATATCAATGGCCTCTGATATGGAACCTCCACTTGCAATAACAAGTCTGTAAGGTGGCTCTTCTTTATTCTTATGGGGTTTGGGAATCCCATAAAAATAACATAATGTAGGGTGAGGAGTGTTCAAATACTCAAAAGAGTTTTCACTAATAAGTCCATCATAAAGCATTGTGGTTAGCTTGTCCTTTCATTTTATATATGCAGTTTTAACTTCCTTAAAGGAATGTTTGGTACAAAATGAAGGTGTGTTCAGCATGTTCTCTATTTTCATTATATAACTATCAGTATCTGTAACACGTATGCCCCCACCCTTGTCAGTCTTTATAACATGTCTGGTTCTATCATTGCTCAAATTCATAACTGCTAATATCGCATCCTTTAAAATTATATAAAGCTTATGTTTTGGTGTTTTTTTTTTTGAGAGTCTTTCTTATGTTGAGCTTGCATTTTGTCTTGAATGTTGCAAGTGTGGGATTCAGTCGGGGGACAAAAACTGTTGGGTCTTTTAATTTTTTCTTTGATGGGTTTATCTTCCTCCATGTTATTTTTCTCATGAAATACAAGTTTCAAATTCGACTGCCTCACATACATTTTTAAATCCATGATGGTCTGTGTCTTATTGCTCCTTCCCTAAGTTATGAATGTAAGTCCTCTGTTAAGCACTTATTCTTCAAGTGCTTGTGAATGTCTTTCTTTCTTAACCATGGGTTGGGTGCTATCAAGTCATTTGCCAGATAGAAGTCTAGAATGGCTTCTCCTTTATACCTGTTGCCCTACCCATGTGGACCCAGGCAGTCCTCACATCATGTTCTATCTGTCCCAATATGTGCATTCAAGTCACCCATAATCAACACCAATTCATGTTGTCCTGCTTTATCTAGTAGGTCCTGCAACTGCTGTATGGATGCACTCTTTTCCTCACTATCACAGCCCTGCTTTGGGGCATAGGCTGAGATTGTGAATACTGCCCTATCATTACACTAGATTCTGTCACTAACTGATGATATTCCTCACTGCCTTCTGAAGCCTCTCTCTCACCGCAATTCCCACACCATTTCTAGCCTGTCCCCCCTCCTGAGTAGAAGGCTCTGGATCCCACGCCAGGTGGCTTCACAGCACTACCCTTCCATCTTGTCTCTTGGATACATAAAATGTCCAGTTTCCTCGGTATCCTCATGTCATCCACTTCCAAGCTGAGTCCTGTCAGTGAACCTACATAAAGTGCAGCAATTCTCAGTTCATGTTTGGCAGGTTGATTGTTTTTTGCATCCAGGAAAGCTCAACACAGCTATTCCAGGTAACCCAGGCTGGGCAACTAGACACCAGCTGTTTAGTAGCTTATTGACCCGGGGCTGCTGAGCTTTATGTTGGGCACATGCAGCCAATATGGGTACATACACCCCTCCCACCATTAGCATGGGTCCCTGGCATAGGTTGGGTCCTCAACCCACCTATCAATGGTAACTACCCATGCCCATTTTAGTGACATTAGTCAACATGACCGAATCACCTAGAGCCATATTTTACACTGTCACATGGCTAGCCATGCCACAGCATGCAGTCTGTGATCTGTGTTCTCCTGTCTTGAGGATACTGCACACCACAGTAGAATGCCCAAAGCATTTGGTCTGTACAAGTCTTCCCCCTATAGTTCACCATGTAGATTATGTGCTGCTGCCCACAGCTCCATTCATTGGTGAGTTTGAGATGGAAACACTCAGCATGTTTTTTAGAAGTGGAAGGAACCCCACAGAGACACAGGGAGAACATGCAAACTCCAAACAGGCATTGGTAGGAGGTCAGGACTGAACTTTGTACCTTGTCCATGGGAAGTGAAGACCTTAACTATTTTGTCAACTGAACAAATAAAGCAGTTTAATTAATGTAAGTAGAGAAGGTTCAGATCTCTGTCATGTGAACTGGCTGCAAAAACAAACATTAAACTGAAAACAAATGACTATAGTGAGATAGAGTATAAGGAAATAACCAGACTCACAGAAGAAATGTAACAAATATGGGCTAAATCATGTACAGGGGAGCTGAGCACTTCATGTGATACTAAAGTGGTACAGCGGTTAGCATTGTCACCTCACAGTAATAGGCTCTCTGGTTTGATTCTTGACTGGGGTGCCTTCTGTGTGGAGTCTGTATGGCCTCCCTGCATTTGCATGGGTTTGTTCAAGGGACTCTGGTTTCCTCCCACATTCCAAAGGCATACATTTGAAGCATTTCTCCCTGGGCCTCTGCTTAAAATGGCCTCTGTCCTAGTTGGACTTTCCCGGTGAACAAATGTAAAATAAAATAAATATAAGTAAACAACAACATTCATCCAAGGTTTTGGAAATTGTGTATTTCTGTTTGCCAAAAATGACTGAGTGAAAAAAAGACTAAAGAGGTTGGGAAAACAAACATGATTAGTCCAGGGAAGCACAGTGAGATGGCTGCACCTATAGTTTGAGAGCTAAAAAGGCAAAAGTCTATCCATTATGTGGTGAATATAAACTGATAATGAATCACTGAATTGACAGTGTGTGTGCGGCCAAAGATAGAAAAGCTATGGTGGTATAATAAGCAGAAGGATATTGTTTCAAAGTGTGACCTAGTTTCCACATATGAGTAAGTATTCAGCAAAAACAACCAATGAAAATACTAGGGGAGGCTGCCATGAATAAATAATTTTATTACAAAAACAAACAGTTTACTGGATTTTTATATACAACCTTATAGCCTCCTTCTGTGGAGTTTTGATTTGATATGAGCAGGTGTTACCAGGCATTGAATTCAAGAAACATGTGGCCATTACTACGCAAAGAGTTTTTTTTTTGTTTTGCTTTTTTAGAAGACTGGCATTTTGAATTATCCTTTCATCTCCTTTTCTTCATCAAAATCATGAAAAATTTATTGAAGGATGTCAAAGTGATATTCTGCATAAATGATATATTGGTAAGAACAAAAGGAATGAACTCGCATACTGAAAGAATTTGTAAAATGGACCACAGTGTCTACTCCAGGAAAGTTGCCCGAGAAGTAGGAAAGCACATATTTATACTTGGAAAGAGACTGCTTGAGAAGTATGAAGTAGTAGTGGGATTTATCCTCAGGCAGATACATTCAAGGTCATTGAGGAAACATCTATCCCTACAAGTGTTAGACAAATCAAAGTTTGCTCAGGTCTACCCTACAATTCGAAGACAGTGTGCACAGTCACTTAAAGGGATTGTACAACAGGTTACGCATCCACAGTACTCTCAGTAACGTCATTCTGTTACAATCAGTACCAAGAAGCAGCAACATCACACACAGTCCCTCTAAAGGACTGCACACAATATTCAGGTCTCTGGCCTGTAGTCAATGCAGGAGTAATTTATAAATGCTTTAAACTCTGTCACCATGACTGCAAATTGTGGTATTTTACCATGACATGTTATTGTAGAAATCCCTTGCAGTGAATTCTCCCACTGACTGGAGCTCTACAGGGGAATCCATTATACCTTCTTCTTTTTTTGTTTTGTTTTGCACTTTAGTGCTGATGTGTTGCTCAGCTCTGATAGCTACAGAACACTTTAGCTGGGAAAGGGGCAGGCATTATTTTATTCAAGTGTAGTATCCCCACTGCATGCACTGTGTTCATCACTGTAAGTTATCCTTTTGGAACCACTTGTGTTTGCAGTGGTATTTCATCATCATCAGCCACCTTTTTCCAATTTTTCTACATGGGGTCGAGGTATCATGTTAACTGTCACCAACTCTCTCGATTCAGTGTCATACTCCTGCCTTCAACACTCATGCCTGACTGTTGCAGATCTTGTTTCACACAATTCATCCACCTCTTTGATGGACATCCCCACTTCCGCTTACCTTCTTCCTGTCTGTCCCAAATCTTCCTCACCAGATTGTCTTCTGCTTTTCTACACATGCCCAAACCACCATAATCTGTTCTCTTTGATCTTTTCTGTAATCTGAGCTACTTTGGCTTCTGCTCTTATGTCCTCATTTCTTTGTTTGTCCCACAGTGTGCATCCTAACACCTTTCTTAGGCACTTCATTTCCATCATCTCTAGCTTCTTCAACTGTTCTGCCTTTACTGCCTAGGTTTCTGTACCATACAGTAGTACTGGTCATACCCCTGTCTTCTACACCTTACCTTTCAGCTTCTTTGGCATACTTCTGTCATAGACTATACCTGATACTCTATGCTAGTTGGCTGCAGCCCCTCTGATTCTAGCTTTGACCTCTTCATTCAGACTACCCTTCTCCTCAACCACCCCTCCCAGATTCTTGAAGGTGTTTACCTGTTCCACTATCTTCTCTTATATCTCTATTCTCAGCTTCTTCTGATTTCCCTAGTTTGTCACCATTACCACTGTCTTATCTGTGCTTAGTTTCATCCCATGTGCCTTCAGATTTGCATTCCATTCTCCTATTCTTTGCTGAAGTTCTAACTCAGAGTCTGCTTGTACTGCCACATCATCTGCATACAGCAGCTTTGTTGATCTGTCCCCTCCAACCTGTTTGCTAATGTAATCCATCATCAGTATGAACAGCAGTTGGCTCAGAGCTGAACCCTGGTGTACACCCACTCCCACTGGGAACCCCTCTGTGAGGCTGAACACTGTTCGTACTTGAGTCACTGGGTCTTTGTACATAGCTTGCACTAATTCTACCGATGTTTCTGGACTTCAAACCACCACAGTACTGCCCAGATCAGCTTTCATGGGACCTTGTCATATGCTTTCTCCAAGTCTAGGAATGCCCAGTTGGACTCTTTCCTCAGTGGTATTTGTAAATTGCATATCATTCTTGTGTGAACTGCTCTGCTTACAAAAATAGCTAAGACTGCATACAATGTCTTACACAACTGTGTATGCATTTTATGAATACTATAGAGCTTTGGTACACCATTCTACAGCATGTGAGAACTTTTCCAAGGTGAATAACATCATCTGTCAACTAATATAGAAAGTTTCACTAAACCACTGGAAAAGAGAGTGTAAAAAAAATGATCAGCCAGTAACCAGAAGTTATTAATTTTCTAACTTCTAGGCCAAAAGCCTTCATGGAATAAAAATGTAAAAAAATCACCTCCCTTAGATATTTATGTGTGTATATATATATATATATATATATATATATATATATATATATATATATATATATAGACACACACACACACACACACACACACACACACACACACACACACACACACACACACACACACAAATAAGATAACTGACAATTAATGAAACAATCAAATAAGAAATCTGCAGTTACATTCCCGGTTTAACCCTTTGGAACTAAAGTGTTGAACCTTAAAATATATACAATTTTTTTATACAAACACTGTCATATTGGCAGACATCAACCTTTTCTAAAACTGTACCCTGTAGACCTACAACTTCACCCTATGAAATTTATTAAAATGTTAAGCTGTAGAGCCTTCTATTTTACCATTAATAATATCCATTACATGTTTGAACAATCTGACTTTAAATGGTCTTTTACTTTCACCCACATAAAATCAATTGCAGGGTAGTTTTAAGGCATGTATAATGCATTTTGTATCACTTCCATATAATCCTTGTATCCTAAATCTAAGACTATTAATTTTTGGGAAATTCTTAACTATATATTTACAACCTTTAAATTTCACACAGGGCACATTTCCATATTGTGTCATAGTCACTGAAATAGTGACTGAAAGAGTAACAAACTTTCCATGAACTAAAAAATCCCTAATGCCTTTTCCTTTTCTATAGGACACCATAGTGACTTGACTCACCCACTTGGAAAAATCTCTCAAGGATGTCAAATAACCCCAATAAAACTTTACCAACTCTCTTTTTGTGTATGATTTCAGTGTTTTGCATCCACATCTCCTCATCTTTATAATCATTTTTCCTACATACTCCCAAAAACCTATCCCAACACTTCTCCAACACCTCTTCATTATAACCTCTATTTTTTAAACATCCTGATTGTTCTTTCTATTTCTACTCTAAAATCAGAATCATTATTACAAAGTCTCCATATTCTTAAAAAAATCTCACCAAATGGTAAAGCCTGAAGAGTATGGGGTGGATGGCAACTCTGTTCCTGTAAATATTGAATTTCCTCTTTACATTTCCTATGTATGGATGTTCTAATACTATTCTTATCACTTATATCCACCATCCCATCCAAGAACAAAACCCTTCTAAACTTTCAACCCATCAAATTTCAAATGAAATGTATTCTGTTGTAACTTACATACAAATTCATCCACCAAATCGTGGCCCCCTTTGCATAAGAATATCAAGTCATTAATGATCTGTTATATTTTATAACATATTGTGGAAAGAATTCCAATTTATATAAACATTCTACCTCAAACAAAACTATACATAAATTTGCATATGTGGGAAAAAGCTGCCCCCATTGCTGTTCCCTGTTTTTGGTGATATAAAGTTACATCACATTAAAAAAAAAAAAATAGTTAAACAAAAATATATCAGTTGCATAACATATTCTACTACTGAACTCCCTCCCAAAATATCCTAGAGCGTTCATCCCCAAATTATTGTCGATGCTGTTGTATAAACTCTTAACATCCAACGTGACCCAGTACATATCCCGTGTCCATTGGATATACTGAATCTTCTCTAAAAAAAATCAAAGACATCCTTAATATATGATGGCAAAAGACACACCTTTGGTAATAGATATAAATGTAAAAACTGACACATTTTATAAAAAAAATAGATTCTACCTGAAACTATGAGATGATCAGGAGGATTCACTAAGTCCTTATATATCTTTGGCAAACAATAAAAGTATACCATCGTACAACCATCATAGTTACATTTTTTCTCGATATCATCTCCGGAAAAATAACCCAGCCTTACACCTTTATTTAATAGGCCATCATACTCCCACAAAGCTTCCATGTATACAGGAAAACTTAACTTTACCATAAACGTTTTCATCTATCAAATGTTTATAATACTTACCTAAATATTGTAAATAATGCATTACAACTAACTTATTTCCCTTATCCACAGTTTTAAATATTAACTCCATTTGTGTACTTAAAAATGTAATGCCTTCCACTCATTTCTAGTCAAATTGTAACTAACACCATTCATTTCTTTACTAAATTCAAAAAATTATTTTTCAACTGCAAAATTTAACATGGCGGAATAATGCTGCACCCCTTCATGTAAAAAATATGGTACAAAAGTACTTTTATATCAACTATGGCTAGTGTTCAAAGGAAAATAAGCATTAGGTTCCATGTCAGAATAGCATGAATAAAAACTTCCATCACTCCTCATACTTTCACTACTATCACATACATTACCGCATTTATTTTCCTGAGAAGTACAATTAAAAAAATGTAAATGCAGTTTCCTAACAAGCTTAAAAATATCACTTTATCTCATATAAGCGCGATAAAACAGTTAGTATAAATTTTAAACCATAGTTTAAAACTGTATATTTATCATCAGTTACTGTCTTTCTCGATAGATTAATAACATAAGAGCTACAGCCATTAATTACAAGAGGTAATTGTTCACCATTTACCTTTTTTGGAAAGTTGCTGTGGCTGATATTCTCTCGGAGCCATTGCTGCCAGTTCACCCTGTTTTTTTCCATGAAAGCCACCTCATTGGTCATTATGAACAGTCCGAAATGTCCAATGAAATTGTTCTGCCTGCTGTGGCATAGGAAGTGGGGGATAATAATTATTTGGCATAGGAAGTGGGGGATAATAATTATTTCCATCATTTTCCCATTCTACTGAAATATCTTGACCCTCTGATGTGGAAAATGAGGTATTCTGCCAATGAGCAGTTCCCTCTTCCTGTTCAAACCTCACATGATTGCAACACCTTTTCCAGTTGGCTCTAGCTAAAAAGGCTCTGCCATTCTCATAAACACAGAGGTCTCTTATTAATTTAATCTTTTTCCTTTCAACAATTTCTGATTCAAAAACCATAAACTTTGTATTAATGTCCAACAAAGAACTGTCCAAACAAGCTGAACCCGAACCAAAAGATAAAGTAGAACAAGGTGAAGCTATTTGTTCTTTAAGTTCCCATTTTTTTTAAACTTTTCTAAAACTCTGCCATGTAGACACAACTTCCTCCATATGAAATTTATTAAAATGTTCAGCTATACAGCTTTCTTTTTTACCATTAATAATATCCCTTACATGTTCTAACAATCTGACTTTAAATGGTCTTTTACTTTCCCCCACATAAAATCTATTGCAGGGACATTTTAAGGCATATATAATGCCTTTTTTATCACATCCATATAATCCTTGTATCCTAAATATAAGACCATTAATTTTTGGGAAGCTCTTAACTATATATTTACAACCTTTACATTTCCCACAAAGTACAGTTCCATATCATGCCATAGTCGGTGAAATAGTGACTGAAGGAGTAACAAACTTTCCACAAACTAAAACATTCTTAATGCTTTTTCCTTTTCTATAGGGTAGCATAGAGACTCAACTCACCCACTTGTTAAAATCTCTCAAGGATGTCAAATAACCCCAAAAAAACTTTACCAATTCTATTAACTTAAAATTTAAAATATTATATGTAGTAACAAAGTATATTTTACCTCTCATTTTGTGTATAATTTCAGTATCTTGCATCCACATCTCCTCATCTTTATAACCATTCTTCCTACATACTCCCAAAAACCTATCCCAACACTTCTCCAACACTTCTTCATTATAACCTCTATTTTTAAACATCCTGATTGTTCTTTCTATTTCTACTGTAAAATCAGAATCATTTTTATAAAGTCTCCATATTCTTAAAAACTCACCATATGGTAAAGCTTGAAGAGTATGGCGCGGATGGCAACTCTGTCCCTGTAAATATTGAATTCCATCTTTAAAGTAGCTATGTGCTGATGTTCTAATACTATTCCCATCACTGATTATCCACCATCCCATCCAAGAAGAAAACCCTTCTATCAACTTTCAACCCATCAAATTTCTAATTAAATCTATTATGCTGTAACTTAGATACAAATTCATCTACCAAATATTGGACCCTTTGCATAAAAAGATCAAGTTATCATGGAATCTGTAATATTTTATAACATATTGTTGAAAGAATTCCAATTTATATAAACATTCTACCTCAAACAAACCCATACATAAATTTGCATACATGGGGGCAAAAGCTGACCCATTGCTGTTCCTTGTTTTTGGTGACATAAAGTTCCATCAAATTCAAAAATTAATATTAGTTAAACAAAAATAGATTAGTTCCATAGCATATTCTACTACTGGATTCCCTACCCCAAAAAATCTTAGAGCTTCCACCCCAAAATGATGGTGGATGGTGTTGTACAAACTCTTAACATCAAATGTGACCCAGTACATATTGGGTCTGTATTAGATAATTGAACTTTCAAAAATTCGACTATCATATGGTAGACACCATATGATCAAACTTTAAAAGTTTGAATATCTAATAAAAAAAACTACACAAATAACCTACCTGAATGTTTTAAGCAGTGGAGCAAACCCCACTGCACCCCCATGTGGGGAGCTGTACCCCCCTCTCTTTAAATATACCAACTCCAAGATTGCACTACAGTACAGAAAAGGGAAATCTTCCCATTCCGTGCTGTATGGAGATCTCCGTTAAAACATTCTAACTTTCAAAAATTCTATCATATGGCGTCGACCATATGACAGCCGAACTTTTGAAAGTTCGATCATCTAATATAGACCTGTACATATCCCATGTCCACTGGATGTACTGAATCTTCTCTAAAAAAAATCAAAGACATCCATAATATATGATGGTAAAAGACACACCTTTGGTAATAGATCTAAATGTAAAAACTGACCCATTTTATACAAAAAATAGTTTCTACCTGAAACTATGGGATGGCCAGGAGGATACACTAAGTCCTTATGTATCTTCGGCAAACAATAAAAGTATGCCATTGTACAACCATCATTGTTACGTTTTATCTCAACTTCCTCCCTGGAAAAATAACCCAGCCTTACACCTTCATTTAATAGGCCATCATACTCCCACAAAGCTTCTATGTATACAGAAGACTCAACTTTACCATAAAGTTTTTCATCTGCCAAATGTTTATAACACATATCTAAATATTGTAAATAATGCATTACAACTAACTTATTTCCCTCATCTGCATGTTTGAATATTAACTCTTAAAAATTGTAATGCCTTCCACACATTTCTAGTCAAGTTGTAACTAACACCATTCATTTCTTTATTAAATTCAAAAAATTATTTTTCAACTGCAAAATTTAACATAGTGGAAAACTGTTGCACCCCTTCATGTAAAAAACGTGGTATAAAAGCATTTTTATATCCAATATGACTAGTGTTCAAAGGAAAATAATCATTAGCTTCCATGTCAGAATAGCATGAATAAAAACTTCCATCACTACTCATACTTTCACTACTATAACATACATTACTGCAGTCATTTTTCTGAGAAGTACAATTAAAAAAAAACATTAAATGCAATTTCCTAACAAGCTTAAAATATCACTTTACCTCATATAATCATGGTAAAACAGTTGATATAAAATTTAAACCACAGTTTCAAATAACATATTTATCATCAGTTAGTCTTTCACAATTGATTAATAACAAGGAACTACAGTCATTAATTACAGGAGGAAATTGTTCACCATTTACCTCTTTTGGAAAGTTGCTGTGGCTGATATTCTCTCTGAGCCATTGCTGCCAATTCACCCTGTTGTTTTTTTTTCCTTGAATGCCACCTTGTTGGTCATTATGGACACTCCGAAATGTCCGATGAAATTGTTCTGCCTGTTGTGCCATAGGTAGGGGGATAATCATTATTTCTATCATTTTCCCATTCTACTGAAGTAAATTGACCCTCTGATGCTGAAAATGAGCCATTCTGCTGATGAGCAGTTCCCTATTCCTATTCAAACCTCACATGATTGCAAGGTCTTTTCTGATTCACTCTAGCAAAAAAGGTTCTCCCATTCTCACAATTACTGAGCTCTCTTATTAAGTTAGCCTCTTTCCTTTCAACAATTTATGATTCAAAAACCTTAAACTTTATATTAATGTCCATCAAAAAATTGTCCAAACAAGATGAACCTGAACCAGAATATAATGTAGAACAGGATGAAGCTATTTGTTCTTTAAGTTCATGGTGTTTTAACCTGTCCCTCTTGAGCAGTATAGTGACTCATTCAATAGAACATCTAAGGGCTTCTGAAACCCACTGTTTATACAACTGTTTTCTACCTCATTGTTCAAATCAAATGGTAAAGAAGGGTTTTTATATACTCTTAAACCTCTTTGAGTAATATCCAATTCAATGTATCTCTGGAGACTTTGTATATTGAAAAATACAGACGTCTTCATTCACACTAGCTTCTCCAGTTGTTCAAACAGTACCTTATTTTATGGTGGTAATGAGTAGGTAAATCTACGGCCCTCAGTACCAACAGGATTGTCACAAAGCTTATTTCTGTCCTCCTCCATTTCTACCAACACCTGGGTGTCTCTTCTACTCTATTGACAATGGCATTAACATTTTCTCAAGGATTCACACAATCACCAGAATGAATCCAAAAACTGTCAAAGCAACAATGCGAATTGTCCATTCTGGTTTCCCAAAAAATATGTGGCAGGTTAAGGTTAGGATCACTGGCCATGAGCCCAAAGACCCAAATAACACCACTAAACCACTGGAAAACAATGTGTAAAAGCAAAAAAATGACCAGCCAGTAACCAGAATTTGTTTATTAATTCTGTAACATCTAGGCCAAAAGCCTTCAAGGAGTAAAAATGTAAAAATCACCTGCTATATATATATATATATATATATATATATATATATATATATATGGGTCCTATTTATTTTATCGACAGTACGGTTCATTGAACTGTACTTTGTCAAAATTACTTTAGCGAAAGTGCATTTTGTCCAACATGCACTTTCGCTAAAGTAAACAAATAAAAAGGAAAACATGCGGTTTGCATGTTGCCTTATTTGCACATCAATGTATACTGTTGATGTACAATTAAGGAAAGTTTTGTTGAGATCGTAGTATAGTGGGGGTAAGGGAATATTCCCTTTTCCCCACTGTAGTACGATCTCGGAGTGAGAATATTAAAGTAGGGGGGTGTGGGGGGTGCAGGGGAGCTTGCCCCCCTGCATAACGCTGTTTAGTGTGTTATTTTACTTGTTTAGTTAGTTTTTGTTGTTTTATTCTGTGAAAGTGCATTTTCAATGGAAGTGAGTTCAGGGAAGTATGGTTCGATGAAAAAAACTTAGATCCATATATATATATATATATATATATATATATATATATATATATATATATATATATATACAATTAATTAAACAATCACATAAGAAATCTCCAGTTACATTTCAGGTTTAACCTCTTTGGAACTACAGTGTTGAACTTTAAAATACATACAACGTCCTTGTATAATAATTTATTTTTTATACAAACACTGTCATATTGGCCAACATCAACCTTTTCTAAAACCGTACCCTGTAGACATACAACTTCCCCCTATGAAATTTATTAAAATGTTCAGCTATAAAGCTTTCTTTTTTGCCATTAATAATATCCTTTACATGTTCTAACAATCTGACTTTAAATGGTCTTTTACTTTCCCCCACATAAAATCTATTCCAGAGGCATTTTAAGGCATATATAATGCCTTTTGTATCACATCCATATAATCCTTGTACCCTAAATGTAAGACAATTAATTTTTGGGAAGCTCTTAATTATATATTTACAACCTTTACATTTCCCATGGGGTACAGTTCCATATTGTGTCATATTCACTGAAAGAGCAACTGAAGGAGTAACAAACTTTCCACAATCTAAAAAATTCTTAAAGTTTTTTCCCTTTCTATAGGACACTCGACTCAGCTACATGGAAAAATCTCTCAAGGATGTCAGATAACCCCAATAAAACTTTACCAACTCTATTAACTTAAAGCTGAAAACATTGTACATAGTAATGAAATATATTTTAACTCTCTTTTTGTGTATAATTTCAGTATCTTGCATTATCTCCTCATCTTTATAACCATTTTTCCTACATACTCCCAAAAACCTATCCCAACACTTCTCCAACACTTCTTCATTATAACCTCTATTTTTAAACATCCTGATTGTTCTTTCTATTTCTACTCTAAAATCAGAATCATTATTACAAAGTCTCCATATTCTTAAAAATTCACCATATGATAAAGCCTGAAGACTATTGTGTGGTTGCCAACTCTGTCCTTGTAAATATTGAATTTCCTCTTTACATTTCCTATGTATGGATGTTCTAATACTATTCCCATCACTTATATCCACCATCGCATCCAAGAACGAAACCCTTCTATTAACTTTCAACTCTTCAAATTTTCAATTAAATCTATTCTGTTGTAACTTTGATACAAATTCATCCACCAAATCCTGTCCCCCTTTGCATAAGAAGATCAAGTCATCAATGAAGTTGTAATATTTTATAATATATTGTTGAAAGAATTCCAATTTTTGTAAACATTCTACCTAAAACAAATCAGCAGTTTCCTCTTCCTATTCAAACCTCACATGATTGCGAGGTCTTTTCCAATTGGGTCTAGCTAAAAAGGCTCTCCCATTCTCATAATCACAGAGGTCTCTTATTAATTTAACATTTTTCCTTTCAACAATTTCTATTCAAAAACCTTACACTTTATATTAATGTCCAACAAAAACTGTCCAAACAAGCTGAGCCTGAACCAGAAGATAATGTAGAATGTTAGTTTAACCTGTCCCTCTTGAACAAAATAGTGACTCATTCAATAGAACATCTATGGGCTTCTGAAACCCACTGTTTATACAGCTGTTTTCTACTTCATTGTTCAAATCAAACAGTAATGAAGAGTGTTTATATACTCTTAAACCCCTTGGAATAAATACTGAAGTCTCCTTCCACACTAACTTCTCCAGTTGTTCAAACAGTACCTTATTTTACAGTGGTAATGAGGAGATAAATATATGTCCCTCAGTACCAACAGGACTGTCACAAAGCTTATTTCTGTCCTCGTCCATTTGTACCAACACCTGGGTGTTGCTTGTCTTCTATTAACAATGGCATTCACATTTTCTCACGAGTTCACATGATCACCAGACTGAAACAGAAAACTGTCTAAGGAACGTTGTGAATTGTCCATTCTGGTTTCCCAAAAAATATGTGGCAGGTTAAGGTTAGGATCACTGGCCATGAATCCAATGACTTCAATAACATCACTAAACCACTGGAAAACAGAGTGTAAAACAAACAAATGACCAGCCACTAACCAGAAGTTGTTTATTAATTCTATAACGTCTCAGCCAAAAGCCTTCAAGGAATAAAAATGTAAAAAATCACTCACACACACACACACACACACACACACACACACACACACACACACACACACAAATAAATAAGATAATTGACAATTAATTAAACAATCAAATAAGAAATCTCCAGTTGCATTCCAGGTTTAACCCCTTTGGAACTAAAGTGTTGAACTTTAAAATATATAAAGATTCCTTAAATGATAATTTATTTTTTATACAAACACTGTCATGTTGGCCAACTTCAGCCTTTTCTAAAACTTTAGCCTGTAGGCCTACAACTTTCCCCTATAAAATTTATTAAAATGTTCAGCCATAGAGCTTTCTTTTTTACCATTAATAATATCCATTACATATTCTAACAATCTGACTTTAAATAGTCTTTTACTTTCCCCCACATAAAATCTATTGCAATGGCATTTAAGGCATATATAATGCCATCTGTATTACAACCATATAATCCTTGTACCTTAAAATCTAAGACCATTAAGTTTTGGGAAGCTCTTGACTACATATTTATAACTTTTACATTTTCCACAAGGCAGGGTTCAGGATTGTGGAACTATTTAATATAGAATGTTTGCTCATTATGAATGTACTGTGGATTATCTTTGTATACATTGTTGGAAGACCGGGAATATTGCATTAGAAATATCAGTAACACTGTGAGTTTGAGAAATAAATGGAACTTGACATGAGAAAATGCAATCATTCTCACTTTAACTTGTTATTCTGTATATGGTACTGGGGCGATGATTCAGCATATCATGAGCAGTAGGGAGGGTATCCTAGAGACACATGCATATAAAACACTTGCCTCTGCAAAGATTAAAATATTCGCACACATACACACACACACACACACACACACACACACACACACACACATGGAAAGAAGAATTAGCCTCTGTCTTTGGAGATAAAAAATAAATATTCACATTCTTTGGAAAAACACAAACGTCCACCTGTCATGTATGATACATGCAGAGATGGACAACCATTCTATTTGCTTATGATTATCACATTGAACAGTCAGATTTAAAGGCACAGAGTAATGCAGAGGGACTTCAAGATTTTCTTTTTCCTGAAATTATAGCTGTAGGAACTCTGTCAGTGCCAAAATGTATCCATTCTCTAAATGTGGATTATTTTCAGGAGATGCTATTAAATGCTGAGCAGGTTGTTCATGTGATCCATCCATCCATCCATCCTCAACCTCTTTTCCCATTTTGCACATGAGGTTGGGGTGTCACTTCCGCAGTGACAGGTGATATGGACTGATAATGTACTTTACAAGACCATAGGATGAGTCATGGAAGGTTAGCTTCACAGCATGGATGACAGCCAGAAAATGTTCTTTACAAGTAGGTTTGAGCTGTCACAGGAGTGGGGTTGTATCGCAGGAGGTGGTAAGGCCAGAGGGATTGTTCCATTAAAACTAAGGAATGGTACTGCATTAGTGTTAAGAGAACTTGCCACCAGGTACCAATAAATGAAAACAAATACATAAATACCATGTCCATATGTATATCTAATGGCCAAAACTAAATGGCGAGATTAAGAAAATTTGTACCTTCCCTGTTTAAAAAAAAAGAAATTTCATACCTGATTCCCTTTACATCCTTGGGAATTTCCTGATGTATGTTGAAAATGACTGTACACTGATTTCCCATGCATTTATATATTGGCGTTGCAATCCCATTTATGAGTATAATGGACAAAAGATTTTAAGAGCCCAGAGTACCAGAGGTAGTTTTTCAGTAGTTTATGGTGGATGCTTGCCTATTATTGTTACCAGATCATATACTGACTGATAATGGCATTAAGATTATGTGTAAGCAGTTTCATCATATCAGACCATTCACTCTACAAACAGTTCTGGTCATCCAGTTACTGGTGTCTGGTAATAACACAAGAAGGACTGTCCAAACATTAAAAGAGCTGTGGGCATCCAGCTACTAGAGACATAGGGAGGTATATCCACACATTAGAAGAGTTCTGCACATCCAGCTATTAATGACTGGTACTAATGCAGTGAGGAATGTCCAAACAGTAAACACATACATGAAAGAGCTTGTGTACCCTTTAAAAGACAAAAAGAATAGCATTTCTTTGTTTTGGCTGCAGTACCATACCACTATAAATGGTACCATTTGTGACACCCCTGTACTGGCCCAGTAATCAAGGAGCCTCAATCCTCACCACTGGCAACAGTGGGAGATGTACACACTGGAAGGATGACAAGTACACACACAGTAAAGTGCAATTTCCATTAAGAGCACACATAGATCATAGCCAGTCTGGGGCTGGTTTCTCCATCTTTCTCCAGATCCCCAATAAGACTCCCCACTGGCACAGCTATAGGGTTGTTATAGGGTTGTAATCTCAGCTGAGTGACCAAGCCAAAACCTCCAGCACCCTCTTTGTCCAACCAGTGCTTCATGTCCCTGCCCAAGTAGCTGACACACCCACACTTTGAGATTTGATTGATAAAGAAACACAAAACACACATGCGCACACACACACACACACACACACACACACACACACACACACACACACACACACACACACACACACACATACACACCTGGGAAAGGCTGGCCCAGATTTATTAGTTATGCCCCCTTCTGCCCAGACTATAAGGTAGTTCTGACTGCCACCAGCAAACTCTTTATTAGCTACTTAAAGCCTTTAACAAAGGTTGTCCAAACCTACTGTGTAATGTTACTAATAATCTAAATGGTAGTCTGACCAAGAGCAAGGCTATTTAGGAGTGGCCTGTACAGTGTCACCAAATGTATATGCAAGTACTCAGCCACAAAGATAGGTTTAAATATATTTAATTATAAATAAATAGCAAAAGAACAAGACAATACTCAACAAGTAATCACTTGCATCAGAGTTCAAAATCACAGGAGATGTTTAAAACAACATTGCAGGACAGTCTCAAATAAATAAATAAAAACATCTAAACTATACTTTACTATATTCCTGTCTGAATCTAAAATAGTTACTATACCCTAAAAACGTACTTACAAAAAGGCAAGTGCAGAAGATGGTGATGAGAGGATGTTTCCAGGTCAAAGACAAAATACAAAATGCTCTCTCTCTCTCTCTCTCTCTCTCTGAGAGTTCTTAAATTAGCTTGGATGTCATCACTTTTTGTCACATGACTTTAGGTCCCAAGCTAAAGCCCCTTTGTCAGAAACTAACAGAATTTAACATCTCTGTGTGAAAAACACATATCTCTCAGATGTTTGAAGACTCTGGAAGTTATAAAACACTAAAACACTCTTGCATTCTCAAACCTAATATTATTTCTTTTCCAAGACAATACAAAAACTTCTAGCTCTAGACATTGTGTCTGCTACTGAACTGAAAGTGAGAGATAACTTTTATAGCACAATCGTAAAACAATTTAATTTCAACTTATTTTCTTGAAGTTTTGCAAGTTAACCCTCTATATTCTAGTTTCTACTGTTAAAACATATACATTTACAGAGTTACAACAGTTTATATGCATTTCTATTCTAAGCCAGTAGGGCATGCTGTAGTTACATTTTAGCTCAGTACTTTATACCTTTATACACACTCTTATATGAATCATATCAATATTCACAAATGACATAGAATTATTTACAAAATTCCAGATAGCTGGGCTGGCAGTATTTCCTTTTGTGACACCATTGATCTGCTGAACTGCTACTGAACCCATGTGTGTACACCAACTTATGATCAAATCTGATACAGTTCTTGTGGTCCAAAGAAAGGAGTATTTGGAAAATTATCTTCACAGCACAGATGCAATGGCAATGTGATATATAAACAGGACCTTAAAGATCTTTGAATATGCAAATAATTTAATGTTAACTACTGAATTTGTTTCATCTTCACTGAATCATCTTTTAAAAAATTAAAGCATATTCAGAGTTGTGGTTTTACAACAAATTGGAAAAAGAAACTAAGGTTATATTTATGTCCATAGAAGTGGACAAATCACTCTGGGAATTAGAATCTCCATTACAGGTAAACTGCTATAGCACTGGCTCAGACACTAAAAGTTTCCGAGTCCGCATAAATTCCATCCTTGCGATTCACCGATGTACAATCTTGGTTCTTCACACAAGTGTTCCACAAGTCCAATCTGATCAAATCCTTTTGCTGTCTGCATCCTCACTATCTCTCCTTCTTTTAATGGATTTAGAGTTTGATGGTTTTGTCATAGTAGAACTTTTGGGACAAATGCTTTTTCAGAAGTTGAGCTTTTACTGCTTTGTTGTTTTTAGAATTCTGAATCAACAAATTCTTACTGATTGGTAGTTTGGTTCTGGTTTGTCCTGACATAAGTCTCCGAGCAGGTGCACCAAGTAAATTATCATGAGGAAAGTTTCTGAGATTAAGCAGGTTTAGAAAAACATCAGTATTGTCTAGTTCTAGTTTGGATTTCTCTAACAGTTGTTTTGTACATTGAACTGCATGTTCAGCCAAACCATTTGATTGTGGCTTTTCAGGACTACTAGTAACATGAACAAACTCCCATGTTTCAGCAAATCTTTTGAACTGCTGACTTTTAAACTGTGCACCATTGTCAGAAATGACTTTGTGAGGACTACCACAGACAGAAAAAATATCTCTTCCACGTTGTAATGACAGTACTGGACATTAGGTTAGGAAGCAGGTCAATCTTGAACCAATTTGAATAAGAGTCTACTAACACCAAGTAATGTTGACATTCCATTCAAAAATATCTGTAGCTACTGTTGACCATGGTAGTTCAGGAATCTGGCTTAACTGAAGTGGTTGTTTTTGTTGATGCAGTTTAGTACTATGACAAACAGAAGAAGAAGAAATCTCCTTCTCAATATCTTTTGACATAGAAAGCAAAAATACTAGTTCTCTCACCCTTCTTTTAGTAAAATGAGTTCCTGGATGGCTATGATGCAAGATTTTAATATACTCTTGTTGCAAAGATTTTGGAACAACCACTTTTAGACCTTTCATGATAACATCTTCTATCAAAATCTCATCTCTGTAGGGAAAATAATGCTGCACATCCACTGGTAAACAAGATTGCTTTGAAGGACATCCTTGACTGATAAAGTGGTTGAGCTTCTGAATAACTGGATCTGAATCTGTGTGAGCTCTAAGCTCATCAAGACTTGTGGAAGAAAAATGTTTTACTTCCATGACTTCAAAATCAGTTTTTTTTCATTTTCATGCTGTTTAGTGGTTTTTTTTTGGGGACAATCAGGATAAAGTGTCACTAAGATACAGAAGTTTGCCTTTACAGAAGTTTGCCTTTTGTATAGACAATTTTGAAATTGTACTCTTGCAATCTGAGCATCATGCATTGCAATCTCACAGGAGCTGTGTACATTGGCTTCTTCAAAATAGTGATCAAACGTTGGTGGTCAGTTTTGATTTGAATAGGTTGGCCATAAATATAATCATGGAATTTTGAACATGCAAACACAATTGACAAAAGCTCTTTTTCTATTTGAGCATACTGCATCTCAGTTTGGGTTAAAGTTCTCAAAGTATAGGCTACTGGTCTACCCTCTTGAAGAATGACTGCACCAAGACCAAACTTAGAAGCATCACAGGAAAGAATTACTGGTTTGTGAACATCAGTGTCTTAAAGTGGGTGGAGTGGCAAGTTTCTGTTTCAGGACATCAAATGCTCTTTGGTGTTGTTCCAACCAGGACCAGGTCACATCTTTGTATGTCATCTCTCTTATTGGTGCTGAAAGGTGACTCAAATCTGGAATGAACTTGCCTGACCAAGCTCCAGACCATGCTCCAGACCATGCCAAGAAAATGTTGTTGTAAGGCTAGGACATTGTCTGGATCTGGCATCTCAAGAATAGCTGTTTGCTTGGAAGAATCTGGATGTAAGCCTGAACAGGTAAACAAATGACCCACATAAATAACTTCTTGTAGCCTGAATTTACATTGCTGAGGATACTTTTTAAGATTCACTTCATGAGCATGATGCAGAACTTTCCTGTGGTTTCTATCATGTTGACTTCACCACTGCCTCCTACAAGAATATCATCTACTGTTATAGCACAGTGACAGCCAGGAAAAACATTTGTTCCATTGCACATTGAAAGACTTCACTGGCAGAATTTATTTCAAATAGTATTCGCAAAAATCTGTACCTTCCAAAGGGTGTACTTAATGTGGTTAGCAATGAAGATTTTCGATCAAGCAAAATTTGCCAAAATGAATTTTTTGCATCTAAGACCGAAAAAACAGTGGCATTTGGCATGAGGGGAGCAATTTCTTTGACTGTGTGCATTGGATGATGAGGTTATTTTAGTGCTTTGTTTAAATCTCTTGAATCAATATATATTCTAATATCATCTGAGCTTTTCTTATGAGCTACTACCATGGAAGATACCCATTCAGTTGGGTCTTATACTAGACAAATTTCTCCTAGCTGCACCATTCTGTCTAGCTCAGCTTTGACTCTGTTCTGCATAGCTACTGGGACTTTCTCAACTGGTCTAACAACTGGGCTTACCTTGTGGTCTCACTTCATAGAGTACACAACTTGGAGTTTGCCTAGTTTGTCTTCGGCAATATCAGCATAGTAATTAAAAAGGGTGAAATTTGAGCTGTTATTATTCATGATTACATTCTGGACTTCTTTATTAAATGAAAGTAGTCCCATTCTCAAACTTTCATTTCAGGCCTAACAATAACTGTACATGTCTCTTGACTACTTCAAACTTCAAGTCATAGCTGTTCCCAGCAGAGTAACATGAAACTGAGCCTTCAGTTTGAATTTCTTCACCACCATAAGCAACAAACTTCACACACTTTGCCAAATTAAGTTGTTCTTCAGCTTTTACATAGCAAATGTTTCTGCTGACATAGCATTGCACTTTGAACCAGTGTCTACTTTGAGATCTACAGTTCTCCCATTAATCAGAACAGTACAAAGTATTTCATTTTTTGCCCATAAATCTACTGCATTGACCTTTTCACCAAACACAGACACACCATCATCATAAAAAGCAGAGTAGCAGCTTTCTAATTGATCAACTTGCTTCTTTGAATGCTCTCTTTTAATAAAGGAATATGCCTCTTTAGATTTACAAAGCCTTTTGAAATGATTCCACTTTTTACACGTGTGGTACTGTTGACCAAAAGCTAAGTGCCCTTCTCATTTGGGCGCATGAGTACCTCCACAATTACAACAGTAATTGGTAAGTAATGAGGCTTGCCACAGGTTTTGCTGAGTCACCCCTCTGCTTTTCTGAGTGCGCACTGGGTCGTACTGAAGCTGCTCTGGGTTTTGCTAAAGCAACCACTGATTTTGATAGGGAGGCCCAGGGCATGGTCCTGCTGCCCATAGGCCTGTATCTTTTAACCTCATGCTGCATACTATCAACATTAACACTGGAAGACACTGCAGGCATGCTTTTCTCATTTGTAAGAATATTTGTGCACTTTTCTGTGAGCTCATATAACTGACAAATTTTATGGCCTTGTTTAAAGTTAAATCATTGTCCTGAAGCAAAATTTTTCTCACTCCATCATTATCAACACCACACTCAAGCCTGTCCTTTATCAAGTCATCTCTCAGATCACCAAATTTGTGCATTTTTGCCTTATTTCTCAAGTCGGTTACATATGCTGCAAAAGATTCACCAGGCTTTTGATCTCTTGTGTAAAATAAGTGTCTTTCCATTGTAATATTTGCTTCGGGGTTGCACATTTCTTTAAATTTATGTTTTAAGCACTCAGGATCTTCCCATGTTTCAGCCGGTACCACAATATGGCAGTTCTCCCCCTCCCCTGTATACACAGCAGGTGCATACATAAATGAACACTCTCTTTCAATGGCTTCTGACCCAGCTAAATTAAGCAGAATAAATGCCTTTGTAAGTGCATCTTTGCCAGAAGAAGCAGCCTGTATATACTCTTGCTCAAACATGCTCCAATTTTCTGCAATGTTATTATCACACACAAGGAGGCTAGGTCTGTGAAATCCTTCTGCCATGCCAACAAATTACCCTTAAACACAGTGCAAACTTAGCCCTTGTAATTATGTTCGAACATACACACACACACACACACACACACACACACACACACACACACACACACACACACACACACTAGATACTTGCAATAATATTCAAATGCACAATAACCTCTTTGAAATGACTGCACTTTGCAAAATAACTGTACTGTAATACTGCACACATTTGTCAGCACTTTGCACACTTTGGATACTTTGAGTAGCTTTAATTAATGTGGAAAAGTTTTTTTGTAAACTAAATATGCCCATTGCAAAAAAAAATATGGTAGTTTTCCCTTTTTTATACATTTTATGCAATTGGGAAGTTATTTTAAGCATTTTTGTAAGTATTTCAAATATTTTTATCAATATGTCACAGTTTTGGACATTTTGTTTAATTAGAAATTCATTTTGAGCATTTTGAATGCTTCATTTTATATTCATTGCATAAAATATCATTTCAGCCGTTTGAACTTTGGATGATCCACTCATGTATATTCCACCATTACTAACTGTGTGCCTCATGGTTTTGACTTGGATCCCATTCTGACACAATGTTGCTTGTCTTGTGTAGTCAAATAAGACGGTAAGGCTTGGGTGTTCATTTAAATAGTTTATTACACACGAGCACATCAGGATGGATAACTGGAACATTAAACTTAAATGAACTAACTGACTAACACACATATATGCTTTCACACCGGCTGCTCACTCAAAATGGCACTCTTGCTTGCACGTGCTCAGTACTTATATGCACGTGCCCACTGAATGGAATGGCTCTTAAAGGTACACCACAATCTCTGATCTACAAAGGGTTCTGGCTGACTAAGTTTCTGATGACTGCAAGCTGGGAGCAGTCACTGAATACCTAAATGACTTACCATCCAGAAGAAAGATTTGTCCCAAAGAAATAACTGGTGGAAAAATCATGGAATGAAACTAAATTCCTAAAAAAATACATTATTGTATCCTTTGGGCAGTTATCTACCCTGGGAAACTACCATATTAACAATATACCCCTAAGAGCTGACCCAGTTGTTCAGGATTTGGGAAATTATGTGGACAGTGACCTAACTCGATCGACATGTGCCCATTGTCATTAGAAAGTCTTTTTATATTGCACAGCCTATAAACAAAGGGATTGTGTCTAGATCTAGGGATGTTATTGCCCCCCTTTACTCAGCCCTCAATAGGCCTATCATTGAGTATAATGCCCTATTTGACAAATATCTGTCCAGATGCATGCAACAAGTGAAGCACCCATAGATAATATTATATAGATTGATATAGTATATAGATATAAGACCTAAACAATATGTCCTACATGGACTTACTCAAAGACATGTAACTATACTCATTATCCTACAGACTGGTCAAAGTTGACCCATGTCTAGCATACAAGGCACCCTCCAATCTATTAATGATGGATTTACTGCAGATCTACAAGTCAAATGACATCAGAAATACTCAGTCTAGGGATCTACACCTCTTCTACAACATCAACAGAATGGTTTGCAGGGACAGGTATGTCTCGCAGAGGATGCATCTGCTCTGGAACAGATTCTCAATCCTCATAAAACAAAGCTTATTCCTGTCCATATTCAAGTGCAACTTGGATCTATGGACATGTAAATGAAAATTTACCCCAGTACTGCCCCCTGTACTACTAATGGAGACACGTATTTAATATGGTGTAATATTTATGCAAAGGAGAAAGCAAAACTAACCAATACAAAAAGAGCAGCACCAAAGATATTTGAAGAGAAATACAGGCAAAGGAATCCAGATATGGAAAACTTTACAATACAAAAAATAAGAAGGCAAAGAGGAAAGTAGACAATGAGATTAGTAATGGAGAAGTTCAAGAAACAGAAACTGAGGTTATGGAGTACCTGTAAAATGAAGGATTCAATGTAGAAAATCTAATTAAGAAAGCACAACAACAGGATAGAGCAAAGGATAGCCAAATTAAGGTGAAACCACTGGAACAAGAAGCAATTAGTTAGTTAACTAGTTATGAAGATGTTTTGGACCCTTCCACAGGAAGCTGGACAGCAAGGGAAAAACAGAGACTGTTGAATTCATCATTCTGCAACTGTATATATTCTTTCCCTTTATGCTAAACCTCCCTCAGTAATGGTTACCCTGTAGTACTTCTCCTTAAACTTCAGAACAAACCCTCTTTCTACAGCCATTTATCTGCTCTTCACTGATACTTTTTCTGCTGTACTCACCTCTTCTGCTCCAACCCCCTCTGTTCACCCTTCGGGCTCACTCCGCTCCCCTACCCAACTCCCAATTACCACCCACCCCCAGCACTCCTACATTTATGCCTCCTTAACCCCTCTCCCCAACCTACCCACCCAATAGCTGCTCCCCCCTCCAATTCCCTCCCTTCTACTTCAATTTCACACTCTTCTATCTGCACTCCACCCTTATAATTACAATCCCCTCTTCTTTTTTTGCATTCCCATATTACTCCTACACTAAGATCCTATTAAAACCTTCAGTACATTCTAATTCCTCCATTCATACTCAACCTTCTCCTTTCCTTACTCATACATCTTTCTTTCTCCCTTTTACCCAATATGCTCTTATCAAAGCATCATGCCCTCCTAGTACCCTGCCTTCTCTCCCTTATCCTAATTCCTCTTTATTTTGCTAGCTCGTACAACTATAATACTTGCCCAAAATTACTCACTAAAACAACCAGTATACAGACACACCCTCATACTCAATCCTACTCCCATTTCCACTCCATCTCCTCATCTCTCATCCAGCCTAACACACTTCACTTATTCCACCCTAAAATTCTCTCCTTTAAAGTTAAGACATTGTCACCACTCTAACCTTAAAACTATCAATTCTCATACCTAGTAAACCCAAATGGCTAAAGGATAATACTGTTAATAACTAAGTCCAAGCTGGTGATATTCATCCTAACCCTGGTCCTACCCCCTCCTTCTCCAGTACCCACCTTCTATCATCCACCTCCTACCACAATACCCTAAAACTTTTTACTTTAAATTCACAAAGTCTCAACAACAAAATTCACCAATTTCAAGCTTGGTTTAGTCATAACCAACCTGACATCTTAGCCATCTCTGAAACATGGCTTAAACCCTCCTTCTCTGACTCTGAGATCCTACCACCAGGATTTCATGCTCTCAGAAGTGACCATCTTAACAAAAAAGGTGGCGGCTCTGCTCTAGTCTTCTCTAACTGCCTCATCATAATTCCATTCCAAATTCCAATTCCCCAATTCCACAATACGGAACTAACTGCTGGACTACTAAAATTAAACAAACACAAAAATATCTGTATTATTGCCCTATATATCACACCTGTTAATAATATCTCTACACTCAAAAAAATTCTCTTATGGGCTTCTACTAGAATTCACTATGAAACTTACATTCTGGGAGATGTAAATATTGATTGGAACAAAATCAATTGCCACTCTCCCTCCCAAACAATTAACATCTACATCTTCTCTCAGTTAATCCTCCCCATCACCCAGCCAAACAAAACAAATCCACCCGGATCCACATTAGACTGCATCCTAGCCTCAGATCCAACTAAAATAACTAACTCTGGCACTATTCCTAATACCATTAGCGACCACCTTCCAGCCTTCATACATTGCTCAACCAGCTCTACTCCACACCAGCATCAATATATCCACACTTGCAACCTCACTAACTTCAACCCCACTACTTTCTCAAACATTTTTAAACAGATGAACTGGCAAATTCTAAACACCCTTCCACTTGACAGAGCTATAGAATACTTCAACTCTGTCTTCTTAGATACCCTAAACTCCCTTGCCCCTCTAAGACACAAAAGGATAAAAGCCAAAACTGTTCCTTGGCTATCCAAAGAAATAAGAAAGATCATGCACCAAAGAGACAAAATATGGAAACTTTACCAAAATAATAAGCTGCCCACTACAATCTTCCAATATCAATAGCTACGTAACCTTGCAAAAAAACTAATCACCAAGGACAAAACGTCTTACTACATCAAACTCCAGTTCACAAATAATAATAAAAATCCCAAACTTTTCTGGAATTCAATAAATTCTCTTCTCAATCCAGCCTCTAAGAATAACCCCTGTCCTGACCCAAGTAAATCTGACCTTGAACTAAGCTCCGAATTTAACTCATTTCTCATAGAAACCATTTCAAACCTCACCAAGACATTTCCTAACAATAACCCAACTTTCTCATACTCACCACTTTCCAACTCACCTAGCAACCCTTCCTTTCTGTTTGAGCTCAAACCCGTCTCCACTAACGTCATACAAAAACTTTTGTCCAAACTTAAACCTTGCTCTAATGCTCCTGACAATATCCCTTCTTCATTCCTGAAATGTGCTGCTGAAGGTATTACTCTTCCAATCAGCATCATTATTAACAGATCCATAAAGGAGTCATATGTCCCTAAACTCTGGCGCTCAGCCTATATTCTTCCACTTCACAAAGGAGGCAAAAACACCACCATCTCAAACTTTCGCCCGATCATTCTGCTCTCACCAATCTCCAAAATCCTAGAAAAATGCATCCATCTCCAATTCATGCCTTTTCTGACTCTAAACAACCTTCTCACTCCCAACATGGCTTCTACCAAGGCCATAGCACTATTACCGCTCTACTCTCTTTCCTTGAAACTGTCAACCAAGCCCGTGATTCATGACATTTAGTTTCTACCACTTTACTTGATCTGTCCAAAGCTTTCGATACTGTATCCCACAAGCACATTCTCTTTCAACTCTCCAACCTCCATCTCTCACCCAACACTATATCCTGGTTCTCCAGTTATCTATCCGATAGATCACAGGCAGTCAAATGGAAGAACTCCATCTCTTCCTTCCTACCCACTCCAACTGGAGTACCACAGGGATCTATTCTCGGCCCCATGCTTTTTAATATATTCATCAATAACTTTCACTTTGCTATTCCTGACACCAAAATTATTCAATACGGTGACGATTCTACCTTAGTCTGCTCTGCCTCAAACCTCTATGAACTTCTAAAGAAAACCCAAATTGCATTTTCAACAACTGAAAACTCGATGTGCCAAAACCACCTCTCTCTAAATGCTAATAAATCAAAGATTTTACTATTCCCTCCTGCAAAGTCCTTCTCCTATGACAAGTGGAAGGGTGTATAGAATTCGCCAGTTCATCTGTTTAAAAATGTTTGAGAAAGTAGTGGGGTTGAAGTTAGTGAGGTTGCAAGTGTGGATATATTGATGCTGGTGTGGAGTAGAGCTGGTTGAGCAATGTATGAAGGCTGGAAGGTGGTCGCTAATGGTATCAGGAATAGTGCCAGAGCTATCCAAAGAAATAAGAAATTCACCTATAGAAGTAGTTCCCTCCGCTAAACTACTTGGTATTACCATTGATAAACACCTCATATTTGACATACATATTCAACAAAATATCAAGAAAACCCACCAAAAGCTAGGCATGCTATACAGGAACAATTGCTTTCTCTCCAACTCTACTAGGCATACTCTGACCACAACTTATCTTCTCCCTTCCTTATTATACACTGCCCCCTCCTAACCAATCTTTCCTCCATTATCACCTCTAAACTAGAAACCTGATATAACAAAATCTCTAAATTCACCACTAACTCCAAAAACTATACCCATCACTGCCTCATCCTACAATCCCTGAATTGGCTCGAACTCCCTAACTACCTAGACTATCTCCAGCTCACCTCTGCTCACAGAATCATATTTCATCCAACAAAATGCCCTATCCTAACTAATCTCCTTCCCCCTACATACCCAAAAGAACACTAAGATCCGAACATCAGAACCTAATAGCTATCAATAAACCTAAACACACAGATGGCCAATTTCTTCTCTCTTACTCGCTTGGCAAAAAATGGAATTCCCTTCCATCTACTCTAAGATCTATGCCAAACTCTGAAAACTTTAAAAACCTGCTTTTCAAACAGCTGTCCTCTAAGTGGAAATGTACCCGCCTTCACCCTACCTAATCCTAGTTAAACCTTCTGCTCCCAGTGTGTCCTTTCTCTTTCTCCTGGGATCTCTATGCTTTTGATAACACCTATAGTTACTCTGACTCAACTCAACCTTGTAAATAGTGTAAATAGCATCTATGTTTAATTGTGCATAAGCAGAGTGTTTTCTCTATGTCTTTTATCTGTCATCTCTCTCTGTACTCATGTTCACAAATATATTGTTGTCAAACTCCGCACATTAGAATGCTCCTTAAATGAAATTGTAAAACTCTGAACTCTGTTAAATACCATGACTACAAATGTGTTAATTCTTACTGTTGTATAATGTATCTGTTATACCTATGTACCACTTGTATTGTAAATGTATTATGCAACTTGGAGCTTTTCTCCCCAGGCCTCCACTGAAAATGGGTCATTTCGGCCCAGTGGACTTCCCCAGTAATCAAACTGGAAATAAATAAATAATAAATCATAAATAAGACAAGAAGTGTCACTGTTAGAAGAATATAGAAGAGGGAACAGATCAGCAAAAATACTAAGAAAGATAGACATAATAAAAGTAATGTGCAGTATTAGAACAGACCAGGATCTATCATGCACTATTGCAAATAACAAGCTAAAAATCTCAGCACGGGTGGAAACAATCAGAAGATACACAGATAAATATAAAGGAAAAGTACAAAATTAGCAATTTATTGATGACATAAAACATTTTACAGAGAATTGGGCAAAAAGGTAAAAAAAAAATTGAAAAAACACCAAAAAAAGAAGAAATAGATACATTTTGGAGAAGTATTAATGAAGAGCCTGTGGAACATAACAAAGATGCTAAATAGATAGAAGAAGTAAAAGAAAGAATAAGAAGTTTAAAGGTACAGGATATGAAATTGGATGAAGTAACAGCCAGAGAGATTGAAACAAAGTTAAGAAAAGCTACCAATTGGAAAACACCAGGCCCAGATGCAGTACCTAACTTCTAGTTAAAAGTATTAATATCTTTGCACAAAGATTTAGTTATGAGTAAGAACTATTTATATGCACACCCTGAACAGACACCAACTTGGCTAACAACAGGAAAAACAATGCTCCTACTTTTAAGCGTGAACCTACAAGCTACCCTAAAAACTATATACCAATAGCATGCCTTCCGATGATGTATAAACTATATACAGGAACTGATGCCGACAGTTTATAGTTATTTAGAAGAAAACTCAATTATGACATTAGAACAAAAGGGCAATAAAAGAAAGGCATATGGAACAAAGGATCATTTGTTGTTAAGTAAAGTCATAGTGGAAAACTGTAAAAAGGGGAGAATGTAAGTTTGGCATGGATTGAATACAAAAAAGCATTTGATAGTATTCTACATTCATGGATAAAAGAGTGCTTAAAATATATAAGATACACCCTACACTGATCAACTACATTGCAGTGAACCATGAAACAGTGGCAGACAACTTTGCAATTAAGCTATGATAAAGGACAAATTATTATCCAAGGGATAAAAATTCAAAGGGGGATATTCTGGGGTGACTCTCTGTCACCGCTGCTATTTTGTCTTGCCCTTAACCCATTAAGCGGTCTACTTAGCTTAGGCCATGGCTATAATTTGCCTCCTAGAAAACAACAAAGTGTAAAGACTTCTCTTTGTTGATGATTTAAAACTGTATAGGTCATCAGATGAGGAACTGAAAGTGCAACTGTGAGTTGCAAAAACTTTTTCAGATGATATAAGAATGTCATTTGGTCTTGACAAATGTGCAAAAGTAACATTTAAAGCAGGAAAACTGCAGCACCAGGAAAACATGAGTTTGGGGCAATAATGTGATATAAAAGAACTTGAGCAAGAGGGAGTATATAAATATTTGGGAATTGATGAAAGATCAACAATAAAACATGAACAAATGGAATAAAACAGCATTGACATCTAGGAACAAAATCTATGATATAAACTAGTTTGCTCTTCCTGTCTTAACTTAGAGTTTTGGAGTAATTGACTAGCCCCAAAATATGTTGGATAGATTAGATAAGAAAACAAGAAGGATGTTTCATGCTCACCAAATGATTTATAAAAATCAATGTATACCAAGATTATATATTCCTCATTCTGAAGGAGGAATGGGCCTCCTTGAAACTGATTACATATATAGATCTGCAATCGTCAGACTCTGCTGACCTCACAAGACCCAAATGTACTGAATGTTTTGAAACATGAGGAGAATAATAAATCTAAAATGATTTCTCTGCTTAATCTAGGAGAAGCATATTGGCATCAAGCAGGAATGGAAATCAAACCAGAAGTAGATAAAAATCAGACAGCAACTGAACGTGCCAAAAAAACAAAATATGGAATATAAGGTGAAGGACCAGATCAGAAGGTAAGAAATGTGGAAAATGCATAAATTGAGTTGCAAGTTTAGCAAACTTCTGGAAGAACCTCATGTTGATCAAGAATGAATGCAGGAATGGGTAAGGAGAGGCGAATTCAAACCAAGAGACAAAAGGTTAATATTGGCAGCCCAAGAGAGTGGGCTACCAACATGCTTGTTTACAAAGTCCATTGAACATGTGGGAGAAACAGACAAATGTAGGTTTTGTAAAACAGAATTGGAAACAATTACACACCTCATTGCTGGCTGTGACATACTAATGGCAGAAGGACTGTATCCTAAAAGGCATAATGATATGGCAAGACTGTTGCACTGGGGACTGTGCAACCATTATGGTATTGAAGTGTCTGAAAAACACTAGAAACACGAACCACAAAGCATCATAGAAAAAGATGAAGTTTACATCACATAGGGTCACCCATTATCAACAGTTCAAAAGATAGATGCTAGAAAAATGGATATAGTGGTCCATGAATAGAAGACAAAAGTAGCATTGCTCATTGAAATCACCACACCCAGTGACTACAGTGTCTTGCATACAGAGAGGCAGAAAGTCATAAAATATCAGGATTTGCAGGCAGAAAAGACAGCAATATAGAAGAAAGATACCCAGACAGTTCCAATAGTAGTAGGAGCAATAGGTCTTGTAAAAAATAATCTACAATTGTATTTAGATATGTTACCAATACATGTAACCCCATATGAATTTCAGAAGGAGTCATTACTGGGCACATTGCGGATGCTGCTAAGAGCAATTTTGGCTGACATCAAAGACTGAAGCAATATGAATTTCATGAACTTTAATCATACTTTGTGTTAGGAATGGGGTCCATTCCTGTCATGGTATTAGAAATCAAAAAACTTGGAGAAATTAAAAAACTGAAATAGTCAGGCAAATGATGCATGGTCTTAAAAATGGCCAGTTAAGATCTATATGAAAATGTTGCAAATATTGTATTTGTTGCTTACTAAAACCTAAAACATTCTGCCCTTTGCAAGTTAGCTGCTACCTTATTTTACTATTTTTATTTTATTAATTAAGACTCTCATCTGTTCCTTCCTAGAAGACACTGTCATTAATATCATAACTTTAGTATTGACATTAACATTATTTTTATAATGTTTTTATAAGTCTTATAATTTCAGACATTTTACAGCCTTTATATATGTCAGCACACAATGTTTTATATACTTGGTTAAATCTGGAAGACTGTTTTGTGCTGTGTCATTAATAGTTTTTATGGTTTTCTATTATTAGTGCATTATTTAGAGTTGATGACTTTAAAAGAAAAGTAGTACTGAGTATTCTTTAAGCTATACCTAAGTGGGCTAATTAATTGAATAAGCAACAACTGAATCTAATTGGATAATTACATATAATCAAATTAGTGTTTTTATATATAATGAGTGATTTTATATTATATTTATTGAATCTGAAGAAGCGTGCCTTTGTGGATGCACGCGAAAGCGCTTATTCTCTTGTTCTAATAAAGAATTGATTTTACGTGGTGGTTGGTTTCCAGTTTCTACTACATCATTCGTTTTTGCTCTGGAATCACCTTTGAGGGTCAGGTTTGCTGCATTCTACGATTTTTGATATCTCCTGCTTTTTCCTGCCCCTACACGATGGACAGCTCAGCGTTGGAATTGGACTATAACCCTGAAAGGAACTTTTCAAAATGGAATAATTTGTTTGATAAAAAAGCCAATCCTTTACTCACCTTGGAATTGGCAACGGATATAAATCCTACTGAACCAGGTACTGTCAATTTATTATCTGAGTTTAATCCTCTTTATAAAGAACTTGAAAACAACTTGTATAGACAATTTCGGCTAGTATGGCAGCGACGACACCTAGAAGCATGTCTGCATTTTAAAATAGTCCCGAGAGGGATGAGAGTTCTTTGTATGCCTTCTTATGGCAATAGCCATCCGGAACTTCTCAAAAGTTGGCAAAAGCTGAATCTAGATCTCAGCTTTAATTATATAAAATTACTCATAGACTACTTTCTCCCTATAGAAAATGCCTTAACGGAGAAAAATGACATTCTGTATAGAGACATGGTAAAAAGATTTAAAGGGGAAACATTCATTAACAGGCTTGACAACTTAATAACTCAAGTAGATGCCTATGGAGAAAGATTGCAAGCAATTAAACTACGGAAATTGCAAAGAGACCATAGAGACTTTTTGAATGGTCAGGTCTTTGTATGGTCGAGGCAAAATCAAGATAATATGCAGCGCAGAACCGAAATGGTAGTACCAGATACACCCAGGAATATCTCAAATAGTAACCTCAACATTTCCCCTTTAACTACTGCAGCTACACGGAATGACATCATGGCGGCATCGACCGGAAGTCTTAGACATGCCTCTCCTGAACTAAATGATACTCCACCACCCAACCAAATGGCCATGCAGCAACATGTGGAACTGGGAGCAAAACCTAAGATGCAGCAAACAAACATCGAATCTTTTTTACCCTTACAGTGCCAAGAAGGGATTCAAGAGGAAGATCGGAGAGCCGAGTAAGAGGCAAAAGGAAGCTATCAGGGGAACCGCAGAACAAAAGAGGCCGACAAAGGGACTGAACAGTTTGGTCTACAATTTATCTGATTTATCGTTGACCGACACGGATTATTTTCTGTTGAACAAGGGTTTAAGCTACATACTGGCACAAGTCAGTAATATTTCTGATATATTAACTGATTTAAGAGCTTTTGCTCGTAAAATAGCACTGAAATTGTTTAAAAAGGACTCAACTAGTAATATAAATTCTAATGCTCAGTCTGAATTTGAATGTTTTAAAAGGAAAAGTTAATATACACCTGTATTTCATCCATGTATAGATTAATTTATCAAAATATGTGAAAATGATTTATACAAACATTATAGGTCGTACAATAAGGGTTTACTTTCCTTGTTTCATAACCTGACAAGAGATGAATGGACATCATTGAATGCTTTAACAAGTAACTTGAAAATCACTATTAGACCAGTAGATAAGGGTGGGGGACTGGTGTTGTTAAACACTAGGGATTATTATAAATATATGGAGCTCCTTTTAATGGACCATAATACTTATAGATTGATAGATGAGAAAACTGTTCAAAAGTTGATTTTTCAGGTACATCAAGATCTTTATGAACTTTTGTTATGTAGACAAATTAGCTATGATTTCTACCTATTCTTATTAATTGAACATCCGACTTTACCCTACTTGAAAGGTCTCCCAAAAATGCATAAGGGGATAACACCACCTCCCCTTCGTCCCATTGTTGTGGGACATAATTGGGTAACGGAAAATGCTTCTATTTTCTTAGAAAAAAAGCTAAAACCATTAGTATCGGTTATTCCCACCATCTTAAGAGATTCATACCAACTAATAGATAACATCAGAAATTTGAATTTTACTGTATCAGAGGCACATCTTCTAGTTACACTAGATGTAAAGAGTCTGTTTACTGCAATTCCTAACTCTTATGGAATGGAGGCTATTAGGTCTTTATTAAGCAAGAGTAGAAAGTATTCTAGTAATGAACAATCTTTACTAAATACTCTATTAGAAATAGTACTAACTAATAATGTCATGACATTCAATGAGTTTTTCTATATACAACAGTGGGGGGTAGCCATGGGCACCCCCTGCGCTAACACATATGCCAACCTTGTTGTATATAATTGGGAAACTACATGCTTATTTCCACACCCCAGTTATAAAAAGATACTTCTATACTACAGATTTGTAGATGATATACTTTTGTTATGGGATGGAACTTTACATGAACTACAAAGCTTTATATTTGACCTAGAGAAAACAACAGACTTCCTAAGATTCTCAATTGAACATTCAACCTCTGACATTAATTTTCTTGATCTTAAAATTCAAAAGGATGGACAAGGGGGACTTAAAACATCGTTATTCAGGAAAGAATGTTGGAAAAATACCTTATTGCAATACGATAGTATGCATCCAAGGTTTATTTTTAAAAATATAGTTAAGGGACAATACACTAGGATAAATAGATTATGCCAAGGAATAGATGAAAGAAATAGTGAATTTAATAAATTAGAACAATTTTTCCGAGAAAGAGGATATAACTCGGATATGGTAACTAAGATAAAAGATTCATTTATGCAAGAAAGTACCTCTTACAGGAATTATGGATATTCTAATTCTTTTGGTTTTTCTAAATCTTTGAATTTTTCTAATAGATGTAATAGTAACCCTTCACAAATGGACTCATGTTATGTCAGATGTATAATCAATTATACCAGTGACAATAAATATCTAACTGACATTATTATAAAAAACTGGTCTATTTTAGTTACGAATGATGACATCAAACAATTGATAGGTGGGAGACCCACCTTCACATATAAAAACTCAAAGAATTTAAAAAGGATACTATGTAATGAAAGAAGACCTAATTCAATTTCTAAAAAAATAAATTTAAATAATAATATTAACATTGGTACTCATCCTTGTGGAAAGTGCAGCTCTTGTGAATGGATATCAAAAGAGAAAAGTTTCTTTCACCCTGAGCTATTATTTAACTTTGAATTTAGATGTATTGCAAACTGTGAAGACAGTAATGTTATCTACTTGGCAACTTGTGAGTCATGTCCTGCATTCTATATAGGCATGACCACAAGACGATTCAGGGATAGAATACAAGAACATATATATGCCATTAAGAAAACTGACCACAGGAATGCTTTATCCAAACACGTTGTAGATTTTCCTGAACATAAATTCTTTTTCAGAGTTCTACAAAAAAGAGAACCAAACATTAGGAAGGGTGACAATTTTAATGACTTAGAGAACTTAGAGCTAGACTGGATATTTAAATTCAGGGCACAAAATTATCCAGGACTGAATACCTATGTGAGCATTAGATCATTTCTAAAGAAACGCAAATATTAACATCTATTTGCATTTAGAGTTGACAGTTAGGGCTATACACTTTCTTGCACATATAGCTATGTCATTTTTTAATATACTTATATTCATACGCATTTTATTTATTCATATATTTATATAATGGTCAATATGTCTGTTTTGTTCTTATAATATTTCTAATATCTCTAACAAGATTCTAGAAATATATAGTTCATTAGATCATACAAAACAGTTACCTATTCATATATAAGAATTTAACATCCTGAATGGTTGTTCCTATGTGATTTTTAATATACCACTAGTGTTTGACAAAAGTTTTGAATGTTGATGATAGGATTGTATGTAAGCATTAAAATTGTTAATGATCCCCCACCACAAATGAATTTTGTCTATAGACATATGAAATTTATGATTGGTAACATCTATAAAAAGTATATATGTATATATATATATATATATATATATATATATATATATATATATATAAAAAATCTTTTGATTTTTGGGATACTAATAACATACATATTAGTGTATTTATATATAAATATGGAAAATGTTATAATTATTAGCCTAATACAGCTTATATTTAAATGAAATTAAATGCAGGCTTCATATTATCTTGCATATTTAGTACATATCTATATACACTGTCAGTAGTAAGCTCTATGTATCGGCATATTGTATTTTTGAACTGTACATCTAATACTGTTTATTTAAGTAACTCTGTCATTAGAATTTTAAAAGTTGACATTATTTTTATAATGTTTTTATAAGTCTTATAATTTCAGACATTTTACAGCCTTTATATATGTCAGCACACAATGTTTTATATACTTGGTTAAATCTGGAAGACTGTTTTGTGCTGTGTCATTAATAGTTTTTATGGTTTTCTATTATTAGTGCATTATTTAGAGTTGATGACTTTAAAAGAAAAGTAGTACTGAGTATTCTTTAAGCTATACCTAAGTGGGCTAATTAATTGAATAAGCAACAACTGAATCTGATTGGATAATTACATATAATCAAATTAGTGTTTTTATATATAATGAGTGATTTTATATTATATTTATTGAATCTGAAGAAGCGTGCCTTTGTGGATGCACGCAAAAGCGCTTATTCTCTTGTTCTAATAAAGAATTGATTTTACGTGGTGGTTGGTTTCCAGTTTCTACTACATCACAACTTTAGTATTATGCTCTGCAATGTATGCATGTTACCTATATCACTCTGTGATTATTTTGTAGTGGAATAAAGCTGTAGGTCCTCTTAACTGCTCCTGACATTTAAACAATTTTTCAGGTCAAATGTATCTGTACAAGCGCATAATACAAATGGACTGTAGCATGGGATTCATAAAGGAACATTATGTACTAGGGCAGTGGTATTATGAGAGGGCAGCTGCAAGAAGCTGATCACAGCTAAACAGAAATATATTGGGCATTCCCTTAGGGTGTCACCCACATCCAGAGCATGACTACTACATATTCTAATTAGTGCTAAGGGCTGGCATAATGGATAAAGTCTTATCCTCACAGACACAAAGTATTGGGTTTGATTTTCACCTCTGGTTTTTGGATACACTTGTAATAGTCTGCAGACTAACAGCCTAATATTTATATATGAATCCCAGACAATATTTACTCAGAAGGTCTTGAAATATTACTGGCAATGGAGCCTTTATTTGTAGCTTAAACTGTTGCAAAACTATCCATTAGGAGAGGCATAACAATCATTAAAGAGGTTGATACTTAAAGAAATCTTCATTTTTCTCATTTTCATATATTAAAATTAATGAAGACCTTCACCTAGAATGATGCCACAATACAGTGATAAGATGATCAGCTTTAATAATTGGCTTAAATTCTGGTGTCATTCAAAGGGGATCCAATGTCTGTCTGCCTGGGATGACATACTGGACAAGCCACGCTGCTTCGCAAGGGACGGCTTGCACCTGTCACCCCTGGGCTTCCGGATATTGGCAAAGGCTCTTGCCACCCCCATAGTGCCTTTTTTAGGCAAGGCTCAAATTCTAAACCTACCACCCTAGAACACCAAAAAGGAAAAAACTAAGGGTAATGCTGCTCAATGCCAGAAGTCTCAATCTCAAGATGCACGCACTCGAGGCCCTTCTCAATATGGAGAACATCGATGTCTGTGCTGTGACAGAAACCTGGTTCAAGGCTCCTGAGAGCACCCCAGCACTAACAGGTTTCACCTCATATCATCGTTCCGCCCCAAAATCCGGACAACACCAAGAAAGGAGGGGTGTCCATATTCATTAAGGACACCCACACCTCAAGGTTGGTGGCAACGCACGATGCATCTGAGACCATCCAGGTGCAATTAACCATAGGCAAGACTGCTCTGCAATTTGTAGCATGTTACAGGCCACCCTCTCAAACTCAGGAACCTCACATGGCCTTCCTGAAAACATTGGAGGGATAAATGTATCTCCAAACACCATCATACTAGGTGACTTCAACTACCCTAATATAGACTGGAAACACTACTCAAGCCCGAACACTCTAACCCAAAGATTCCTGGAGTTCATAAACTCAAATGCCATGGAACAACTAGTCACCATCCCACAAGAGGTGAAAACATACTTGATCTCATCATCACGAACATGGGATCAAAATGTTCAACACCGAAGTATACCCCTCACTGGTGAGATCAGATCATAAACTAATCTCGCTGGAGGCCCTCATCCCGCCCCACCTGAAACAAAAAAGACCACAGTGAAAAACTTCTCAAAAGCCAATTTCACACTTCTAAAACTAGTGTGGTCTCCTTTAAGGCCCCTGAGCCAGTGGTAAACATTACTCAAACCGCTGAATCACTTACAAATGCCTTCTACCAGCACCTACAGGACTGCATGGATCAGGCAATCCCAAACAAAACTAAGACTCTCTGTACCAAAGGCAAGCGTCCAGTCTGGTGGACCCCAGCCATAAACAAGCTCTACAACAAAAGGAGGAAGCTACTACAAGATAGAGCAAAATCCTTGAAAGGTAAGACACCTTTGATCATTATAAGTAAAAACTAAGAGCTCTCATAAAATCATCCAAGGCAAATTTTGAGAGAAAAATCGCCAAGGACTCTAAAGACAATCATAAGGCCTTCTTTAGCTATGTTAGAAACCTAGGAGGAAACTCCCAGATATGCTCAGAATTAGTTCAAAATGATGTGAAAATTACTGAACCTACACACATTGCTAACATACTGGCTGACAGGTTCAGTGCAAACTCCCCAAAAGGAGAGATATCTATTCCAGAGGATTGTAGCCCCCAAACATCTCCAACGCCCAGGTGAGAACTGCCCTCACTAAGGCAAAAACACAGCATCCATGGGACGGATGGTGTCCCCGGCTGTGTGCTTCATGAACTCAACGAGGAATTAAACCCACAGTTAGGACAGCTGTTTAATCTTAGCCTCACCTCAGGATACTACCCAAGGAGTGGCGCCGGCGACTGTGGTCCCACTTCATAAGGCGGTGCCTCCACAGACCCTGGAAATTACCGCCCATTAGCTTGACAAGCCTTATCTGCAAAGCCATGGAGAGGATCATAATGGAACTCATAAATAAAGACATAGGGAACTTGCAGACTTTGGATCCAACCCAGTTTGGCTTTGTCAAAGGCAGATCCTGCCTCTTAAACTTGGTTGACTTTTCGAGACAGTCACCAAGGCCATTGATGAGGGAAAGGCAGTCCATACAGCCTACCTCGACCTGGCAAAGGCCTTGACACAATACCCCACTCAGGTATCATCGAAAAACTCATCAGCTTGAATGTAAACCCATACATCACAAGATGGGTTGCAAACTGGCTAAGCGACAGAACCCACAGGGTCAGAGTTGCTGGAGCCATGTCAGACTCAAAGCCTGTCACAAGTGGTGTCCCACAGGGCTCAGTCCTGGGTCCACTCTTGTTCGGCATCTACTTTTCTGAAGTACAAGCAAACACAGGAGGGTTATGGCTGACAAAGTTTGCAGATGACTGCAAACTGGGCCATAGTCGAAAACACATCTGACACAGATATCCTCCAGAAGGGCCTCACAGAAACGGATAACTGGTGCCAGAGCCATGGCCTGAAGTTAAACGCCAAAAATGCATAGTCATACCCTTCGGGAAAAACAAGGTTACCCTAGCTACCATATAGGTGACAATCCACTGAGCACAGAAAAGTCATCAGGGATCTGGGGACCCAAGTTGACAGTAGTCTTTCGTTTGACACTCATGTTGCTAAAGTAGTTAGGAAAACCTTCTATATCGCCCACCTGATCATGAAGGGATTCACATCTAGATCAAGGGAGGTCATCGTCCCCTGTACTCATCACTCATTAGACCTATGATTGAGTACAATGCCCTGTTCGAATGTATCTGACCAGACACCTGATGCAGCTTGAAAGGCCCCAAAGTTCCTCACCAAAAGGATAAAGGGTCTCAAAAATATGTCTTATGCTGCCCGACTGAAAGAACTCCAGCTTTATTCAGTCTCATACCGCTTGCTCAGAGGTGACCTGTGCCTGACATATAAGGCCATGTCAAACCCAGATTTGATGAATATGCTTCACCTCAAAAATCTAGATCCTCAGAACCACAAGGCGGAGACTTAAACCTTGACAAGGTTATAAATAGAACGTGCTGGAGGGACAGATTCATCACCCAGAGACTCCCTATGCTCTGGAACAAAATCCCGGTACATGTGAGGCAGAGCACCTCGCTGGCCTTGTTCAAGAGGAATCTTGACCAATGGATGGGAGATCGCAGATATACCCCAGGGATTACTTCAGTGTCACTGCTTGACAGAGGCACAGAAAAATGATAGGCATAGTTTTTATTCAAACTAAAGGGGTGGCGAAAGCCACATAACTATGGGCTAGGCTTATAAATGCCCTTGGGCAGATAGCCTAGTATGAACCTATGAACCTATGAACCTATGAACCTATTAAAGATACAACAAACAATTTTGTTTATTGCTATCAAAAATCATTATGAAGTATTAATTGCAAAAAAGTGTGAAAAGAAGCATTTTAATGATGATTACCGAAAATCATGCTATTCAAAAAACATTATATTTCATTACACCTGTGTAAAAGCAGGAGACAACCTATTTAGCTTGCTCTCTAACTGCATTTAATGTTGTTTTATACCATTTTTCTATCATTCACTTTCACTCACCCTTTTTACCATCTGTCACATACCCACAACCTATTCAATGTATCCATGGATTCCATTCCCACCACCTGTTCAGAGTCCATTATACTGGTCTGCAAGCCTTGATGTATTCTGCCTTTCCTTCCCTCCTTCCATCCTTCCCCCTTGTTCAGTCTGATCAGACTGACAAAATTGACATCTTCCTGCTATGGTCTTATGTATGGTTGTAATCAATACCTTGTCCCACCTTCTGTCAGGTCTCTAGGCAAAACAGCTGAAGCTAATCTAACCTTTGTTCATATTTCCAATCTATCCAACTTCCTTCCTCTGGCCCTCTCCAAGCAGTCTGTGAGCCTTCCATTATTTCCTGTGTTGCTTTCAGTTTCACTCTCCTTCCTCAAACTGATATTTCGCACAGTGGTAATTGCAGCTCAAGTACAGGAGTTTCCATTTGCCTGCCTTGAACTGCTGTTAAGAAATTGCATAGGATTAGTATGGTGCTCATTTCAGTTTAGAGACAGTAACATACTACGACCTGGTTAGAAACAATTCCACCCACTCTCCTCTAGATTTATTCTAACAACAGGTTTCTGTCTCTAAGTCAGAGTACTCCTTCTCCAACTTCTCGAAGACTAAAAAAAAGCAACCTTTTTTTTCTTTATGCCAACATATTCCTGCTAACTTCTGCAGTATCATTCTCCATCCAGGTATCTTTGTTGTGACTTGTCTAATCCACTCCACTGGAATCTGGAATCTAACATTTTGTTCTGTTGACAAGGCTGTATTTTGTACACATTTTGAGTATTTTCAGTTGTATTGACAAAGATATTAATGACATCAAAAGAAGAAAAGAGAAAAAATTGAGAGACAGGATCAAGTATCTAGTGAAGGAATTCCATGGCTCTGAATACTACTGAGATTGATTGTTCAGAGGCAGAGGAGGAGTCTAACAGTCATGATCAGTCCCCTTTAGAGAATGGCCTAATTCAGAGGTCAGAGAGATTGAGAAACAGGAGGGAACAACAGCAGGATCCGCCTCCTCCACACAGGCCTGCTTACAACCAAATGTGTAGGAAGAATCGGCATGTTTACAGGAACTTGAATTCATATTAGAAGCAGAATTAATCATTGATGTTTTTGGTTTAAATTACTTGGTTTCCAGTGATCCTGGAGTGCAGGTGATCATAGACTGCTTCATCAGGTGTTAACAAATACAATCACATGATCAAAAAGCCATTACTTAAACTCTATATATAAAAACTTAAAAATACGCATATAAAACTTAAAATAAAACTAATTATACAAAAATCAGTTTGACATATAACAACAATATACATACCAAATGTGGATTTAAAACTTACGAACATTTTTCATCTAAACAATGGTCTGGACTTCAGTTTTGGCATAATTAGTTTTATTTTAAGTTTTATATGTATATTTTTAAGTTTCTGTATATAGACTTTTAAGTAATGGCTTTTTGGTCTTGTGATTACAAAAGGGGTTTTATCATGTGATGCCTTTGTAAGGATATAAAAGGGTGGTTAGTATGTTTGTATTTAACACCTGATGAAACAGTCTGTGAAAGTGCTTATGTTCTTTACTTGTGATTAAAATGTGGTATTTTTTACACTGGAGTGTGGTGCCATACCTGAGTCTGTTCACTGCTTTTTATTATTTGGACTTTGTGCTTATTTGGACACAGGTACCTGGTTTTTGGCAGCAGTTTTTGTTCTTGTTATTTTTAAAATATTTTTTACCACCTTTGCACCAGGGAAATGGCTGAATGTAATTACATTATCGAGTTGGATTATAATCCTGTTGGACAGAGAGATAGTGGCTCAAGAATGGAGTGTTTCCTTAAGAACATTGGTGCGAATGTTAATCCTTTGCTTGATGCGTTTGTGATGAAATTCAGTTAGATGGACCAGCAGTCGATGTTATTGTGCTCAACTTTTTGCTTTGGAGGAAGATTTGTACAAGCTTAAACAAAATCAATATCAAAAGTTTCATCTTGAAGTATGTCTAAAGGAAGGTATAGTACCCGTGGATTACATATCCTAAAAATGCCTGCCTACACTAATTGCGGTAGTTTTTTGCTATCTGAATGGCAGAAAGTGAATATTAATGCAAGTCTCAGCTATCTGAAACTGCCAGTACCTACAGCAGACAAGGAAATGGAAGCATTATCCATGTCTGTTAAAAATAAACATTTTGAATTACTTAAACAATATGATACAGTCCTATTGGTGACGTATTTGACTGATATTATGGACTCTTTAGCAACGTATGATAGGAGACTACAGAAAGGCAAAATGAAGAAAATTATTTGTGACCAATGAGACTTTTAACTGGGCAATGTTTTTACATGACCCAGGTCTTCAGAGACTGAAAGAACAGCATCCAATAGTAATGTCGTTACCATAGCTACTGTTTCAACACCTACTCTAACCACTTCTAATGATGAGATGGGATTGTTAATATAACTGATACAAAGGAGAGATCCACAGTCCCTTTAGGGCAGTAAAATGTATTATTTCCTCTACCTGTAAGAGAGCAGAAGTTTCAGCAAATTAAGGTATAACAGAGAGGTCAGAGTCGAAGCAGAGTGAAACAGAAGCACGAAGGTACTGCAATGAGCACTTAAAATATCAAGAAAGCCTTTCTCAACATGAACAAAGTTTAGTTTGGAATTTATCCAAATATGTTTTATCTGGCAATGAGTGCAGTGTATTAGAAAAAGGTTTATCTTTTATACTGACAGGACAATCAGATTTCGCTGATGTGATATTTGATATTAAAATGTTTGCAAGAAGTATAATGCTTAATTAATGTTTAAAGATGCAGATGAGGCAAAGACTGGCAGTTTTAATGTTTGTAGGAAACCAAGTACTTTTATTCCTTTTATGAATCTTTTAGTGAATGCATTTGAAAAGTTGTGTATTGAAGATGTGTATAAACTAAATTTGAATAGTGAATGTTTAACCAACAAAAGGAAATGTTTTAATTTAAGTAGGGATGAGACTAAAGCCTTACATGACCTGGAAAGCAATGTTGATATTGTAATAAGGCCTGCTGACAAGGGAGGCCCTATTGCGGTATTAGATAGGGACTGGTATGAAGAAATTATGTTTAACATACTTACAAACACTGATTTTTATGTTAGAATTTGTCACAGTCAAGTTAGAAATTTGATGCATAAAGTGACTGTTCTGTTGCAAGAATAGTTTGCTAAGAATTTAACAGATAATGAGTTGTTGAAGTATTTTTTGGTTCAAAATCCCACTAAACCAATAATACAAGGGCTACCAAAGTTACATAAAAGTGCAGTGAATCTTCCAATGAGACCAATTGTGTCAGGCAGAAACTGGTGTACTGAACAAGTGTCAATATATTTGGAATATGTTTAAGGCCAGTGTTGAATAATGTAGATCATGTCTTAAGAGATACAGAACATTTTTTATATGCCTTTACTTTAGTTAGGGGTAGCAAAGATTTTTTTGTTAGTGACTATGGATATAATCTCATTATTCACAGTGATCCTTAATAGCTTAGGCATTGAGAGTAAGTATTTTTAAGGCAATTTTCTACATATACAGAGGGTATTTTTTTTTCTCAAAAAGTTTTTTTTTTTATTTTTCAAATACATTTGAATGAATTCAGTAGTATTTATACATAACATCTTAAATAACTATGTACACTATTTACATTAGCCTGACACTATAACAGATCTTAATGTATACAGTTACTTTATAAGTATGTCCAATCCATTATCAGAGTGTCTGATCAATTATTGCATAGTGTCAATCAATGATAAGACTATTCCCCAAGGGTTGTTGATAAATGGCTTTGGATACATTCTTAGTTCTTTAATTTTAATTTCCAATAATGCTGTGGTATTCAATAGGCTGTAGAAGTCTTCCAAAGATTGTTTTGTGTTTGTATTCCATCTTCTTGTTATACACTTCCTTGAAATTGCAAGTATAGACCATACTAGATAAATGTTTGATCTATTCAAATGTTGACCTTCATTCACATTTAATAATACAAGGGCTTTAGTTAAATAAAATGATTAATTAAATAAAGCTTATAGAAAGTTATTAATACCCTTCCAAAATGGCTTAATTTTAACACAATCAAAGAAAATGTGGTTCCAATGTGCATTATGTACTTGTTCACATCTCCAACATATTCCTTTTATGGAAGAACTAATTTTATTGATTCTGTCTGGGGTTAAGAATGCTCTGTGCAAGCATTTCCAATTAAAAACTTTCCAGTATTGTGTAAAGAATGTATATTGTATTGATAAAAAGATATTTGTTTTAATATCTTCAGTTAACTGTATAGAGTGTCCTTTTGTTTTATATTTCCAATATGAGGTTTTGGGTGTTGTTTTATAGTTTATCAATATTTTGTAAAATTTTGAAATACTGATTTCATATATGTATTTCATAAATTTAGGTATTTCTTTAAATGAAGAATTGTTAATTATTCTGAATATAACAGAATACTTTGTAAAGTTAGCCAGTCCTATTGTGGAATTTTGTATGTTTTTTTATTACTTGCATATCTAAATCTTTTAGTTATTTGATACATTGGAGTCAACAAACAAATCCTTTCTGTTCCCAGAAATTAATAATTTCTCAATATATTTCATGTGAAAAGTTCTTTGTGACTATTAATGGTGTTAAAAGATCAACCAGATTTGTAAATCTATATTTGCATTAATAATTTTCCTAAATGAGTCAATGTAATAATTAATCATATGAGTTTTAGTGGGTTTAGTTATGTTATATTGCATACTAATACATATGTGCCATGGCAAATTGGTTAGTAATTCTTTCCAATTTGCAGAGTAATTTGGACTTATCCAATCTGAGATTGTTTTAGATATTGTTGATTTTATATATGTTTCTATATCAGGAATGTTTAATCCACCCTGTTTCCACGGTCTGATATGATGTATTAAAGCTATTCTGTTTCTTTTGGGAAACCATAAAAATTTTATTAGGCATGAATTTATTTCTTGAAGTATATTCCTTTCTGGTAACAGATGTATTGTCAAAGCTGTATATAGGATCCTGGGCAGTAAAACCATTTTATTAACTGTAGTCTATCTTCAAATGTTAATATTATTTTGTTCCATTTTTTTCACAGAGATTTTAGTTGTATCAATGATATTATTGTAGTTTTTTTAGACTAATTCATTATTATCCTTGCATAACTCAATTCCTAGATATTTTAAGGTAATTCTTGTTTTCCTATGATGTGATCTCCCTTAATCTTCAGTTCTTCTTTTTATTTAAAAATAAACATTTTGATTTTGATTTACTGAAATGGAATCCTGAATTCATGTGAAATTTATCAATTAATATATCTAATTCTTCTAATGTCTCTTTTGTATTAGATACTATTAGTAATATGTCATCAGCAAATAGCATTACTTTAGAATTGTATTGTTCATAAACATCTATTCCTTTGATTTTTATATTGTTACAAATTGAATCTGCCAATATTTCAATAGCCAGAGCAAATAGAATTGGTGACATGGGACATCCTTGATTAGTGCCTTTTGTTATATGGATAGCTTCAGAGGTAAAGGGATCTAACTTGACATACGCTAAATTATTTGTATATATATATTATTTAGGAGATGAACAAAGCATGCAGGAAATTCACATAGCATTAGGATTTTGAATAAATAGTCCCAATTTAGGGAATCAAAGGCTTTCTCTATATCTAAGCCAATTATGAATGTTTCTTTAATTTTTATTAACCTACTCTATAAGATAAATTATCCTTTTAATATTGTCATGTGTGTGTCTATGATATATAAATCCAGTTTGACCATTATTTATTATTTTGGATAGTGGTATTTTCATTCCGTTAGTTACTATTGTCATGAATATCTTATAATCATTATTTAATAATGATATAGGTCTATATGAGGTACAGAGGTTTGGGAATTTGTTTTCCTTTAGGATTGGTGTGATTAAAAAATATCTCTAAAAGGATGGTATTAAAGCTTGTGACTGAATTTCTAATAGAGTTTTATCGAAGTGGGATAGTATCTTTGAAGGAAAAAGTTTATATATTTCCATAATTATGCCATCTGTACCTGAAGCTTTATTATTTTTACCCTATTTTATTGTATCTGTAATTTCTTTTTAGGATATGGGTGCTTGCAGGTCTAATTTTAATTTTTCTGGTATTTTGTTTTATATCAGAACATTTTTCATCTAGATTTAATTGATCAAAATGTATATTTTCCTTTTGCAAATGTTCCATATTGTGATTTCTATAGGCATCAAGAATGTCACCTATATCCGAGACATTTTTCCCTTTCTTTTCATGGAAGATACTTTTAATGTTATTAGCTTTTGATTGTATTTTAATTCTTGTGGATAAACTATGTAGATATTTGGGAGAAGTGGCCAATGTATTAATTTTTAGTTTTTCTAAAGCTAAACTAGTTTTATGTGTTAGAATTTTGATATATTTATTGTTTAATACTTCTACTTTCTTTTTCATCTCCAAATGATTTAGATTTTTTTCAGCTTTTACTGACAAAAGTTTGGATTGTAGATCTAATAATTCAGAATCCCATTCTCTGATTTTTTATACCAAGTTAGGGTTTTACCATATATGTAAGCTTTTAATGAGTCCCATATCATTATTTTATTTATCTCTGTGGTGTAATTAATATCTAAGAAGAACTGTAATTCAGATAATAACCAGGGTTTGAACTCTTTAATTTTAGTTATATATGCTGGAATTCTGGAGTTAAAGATTAATTGTTTGTACCCATTTTGAAGTTTAAGTATCAATGAATTGTGGTCTGAAAAGGGGCAGGGAGTGATTGAGAAATTAATGATTTTAGAGTGTAAGTCATGGGCAGCAAATATTTTATCTATTCTAGTTTGTGTACCAAATCTGTTATCTTGATGGTAAAACAACAAAGATTTATCTTCTTTAAATTTGAAAGTATCTACAAGATGAAATAATTCCAACCACTTGTTTAAATCTTTTGATACAGCAGATGTATGCAGCAGTCTTTTATTTGTAGTTTCAGAAATATCAAATAAACAGTTAAAATCTCCTCTTAATATTAAGCTGCCTTTATAATTATTGGAAATGAAATCCAAGTCTTTTTTAACAGTTCCTGTTCCAATGCCTGAGAACCAGTAAAGATTGGTTAGGGTCCATATTCTGTTATTATATCTAACTATTACTAATGCCATAAGGCATTTTTTTATCTTCATACTTATAAACGATTTCTGGGTTAATCACATTTGTTTTCCATAAAATTGTTACCTTTTTTGTCTTTGTCTTATAAGTGGATTGCACCAATATCATATATTCCTTAGGATTCCATTTGTAATTGTCTTTTGTTTTGAATGAGTTTCTTGAAGGAAGACAATTTGTGCTTTGTTCAGTTTTAAATATTTCAGTAGATTTGACCTCTTGCTAGGATTGTATAAGCCATTGGTATTTAAAGATAATAAAGTTAAATCCATCTTAGGTTATATAGACTATGTCTTTTTTGTTTTATTGTGACTATTAAACATTTTCCTCTGATAACTATAATGTATATGTTTGAGCTTTTAAAGGAAATTATCAGTTTTATACTTTGAGTGTTTACCAATAAAGTAATGTTTTGGTCAGGCATACTAAAAATGTTTTTGTGAAATAAATTTAAATTAATAGATGTTAACAAAACTAAGATCCGCACTAGCCATGGAATGAAAATCATTCCTAATCTGATGGATAAACCTAAGTCCATCAGATTATCACTCATACCTTGACAATCCAGAACATCTGAGCTCCATAAATTGAATTATCATATGGATAATATTTGTAACAGGAATAAACAATATTTATATTATTTTGAACAGCTATAGTACTGTTGCAGATTAGACAGAATTCTAGTACAATCTTATTGTATAAGGAGTTAATATTTACATGAAAGATAGAAGACAAGCAATTCAATCTTAGTAAAGTAGGATATATCATATATAAAACCTCAGTAAAAGATTATAGCACACAGTTATTTAACATATTTATCCTTATTGATGGTCTTTCAAAACATATTACTTAATATAAATAGATGGTAATAATATTTATACCTATTGTTTATAATACATTGTATTGTATTGGATATATCAGAAGTTATATTTCATTGTTTGCCAGCATTTAAGTAATAACTTTGTTTGTTTCTAACTTACTTAAAGCATCAAGTTTATTTTATGTAAACATTGATGAAAGTTAGTGCATTTTAATTATCAGTGCTTCCCTCTTCCTCCATTTCCTACACATAAGGATTTTCATATCTGTCATTTCTTATTATAAAATGAGTGAAATTATAGGTTAAAAACAATTGTGATTAATGATTACAAGTTCCTTTCCATATTCATAAATTGCCCTTTTATGGCATATACTGAAAGTTTTTAGATTTAAATGGCAACATTCTATTTTGTATAATCAGCAAATGTTAAACTGAGTGATCAATGTCAATTTAATACTATTTGTTCAGAATGTGATTGTTACATTCTGTGACATTCCTAGTTCAGGCTTCTATTGTTTCCCTTGAACAACATTGTCAGTTTGATGTCATGTATAAAACATTAGTTACCTTGGTAACAGCTTAGGTATTATGTATGGTCAAGATGTGTTACACAACCACAATTCAAGTTAAAGCAATTATATGACTTGTTATACACATTTACTTATATGAGAAAATCATCATGCTTCCCCTTGATGTTCAATATAATGTATGTCATTTATGACAAGTTAAAACAGTAGTATTATTCTACTCAAGCCCATGTTATTAAACTGTCTATTGTCAATTTAACCTTATTTGTTCAGAATATGATTGCTACATTCTGTGACATTTCAAGTTCAGTTTTCTATTGTTTATCTTGAACAACTTTGTCAGTTTGATGTCATGTATAAAACACTAGTTACTTTGGTAACTGCTTAAGTATTATATATGATCAAGATGGGTTACAAAAACTATGATTCATGTTAAAGCAATTATATGACTTGTTATGCATATTTACATATATAAGAAAAAATCATCATGCTTCCCTTTGATGTTCAATGTGGTGTATGCCATTTATGACAAGTTAAGACAGTAGTGCTATTATACACAAGACCATGTTATTAAATCCTGTCTTTAATATCTAAATTCAGCAGACTGCTTCACCTTATATGATGATTATATATTTTATATCTAGATTTACTAAAATCATCTAATTCTTCTAATGTCTCTTTTGTATTAGATAATGTTAGTAATATGTCATCAGCAAATAGCATTAATTTAGAATTGTATTGTTCATAAACATCTATTCCTTTGATTTTTATATTGTTACAAATTTAATCTGCCAATATTTCAATAGCCAGAGCAAATAGAATTGGTGACATGGGACATCCTTGCTTAGTGCCTTTTGTTATATGTATAGCTTCAGAGGTAAAAGGACCTAGCTTGACATACGCCAAATTATTTGTATATATATTCTTTAGGAGATGAACAAAGCATGCAGGAAATTCAAATAGCATTAGGATTTTGAAAAAATAGTCCCAATTTAGGGAATCAAAGGCTTGCTCTATATCTAAGCCAATTATAAGTGTTTCTTTATTTTCTTTATTAGCATACTCTATAAGAGAAATTATCATTTTAATATTGTCATGGGTGTGTCTATGATATATAAATCCAGTCTGATCATTATTTATTATTTTTGATAGTGGTATTTTCATTCTGTTAGTTAATATTGTCATGAATATCTTATAATCATTATTTAGTAATGATACAGGTCTATATGAGGTACAGAGATTTGGGGATTTGTTTTCCTTTAGGATTGGTGTGATTAAAACATATCTCTAAAAGGATGGTATTAAAGCTTGTGACAGAATTTCTAATAGAGTTTTATCGAAGCGGGATAGTATCTTTGAAGGAAAAAGTTTATATATTTCCATAATTATGCCATCTATACCTGAAGCTTTATTATTTTTACCCTCTTTTATTGTATCTGTAATTTCTTTGTAGGATATGGGTGCTTGCAGATCTAGTTTTAATTTTTCTGGTATTTTGTTTTATATCAGAACATTTTTCATTTTATTTTATTTTATTTTACATTTGTTGACCGGGCTAGTCTAGCTGGAGATATTTCCATTTTCAGTAGAGGCCCGGTGAGAAAAGCTCCACAGAGAATACATAAAGAAAAACATCATAGTGTTTGTAAGAAAGTTAGTAAAAGACAAAAACTAACAACTCTACAATATAATATTATTACTAAATGAATTAATTACTACCACACACAGTTGCAGTCCAAAAAACCTTATACAAAGATAAAAAATACTTTGTATGATAAAGATACTAAATGAATTAATTACTACCACACACAGTTACAGTCCAAAAAAAAAATTATACAAAGATAAAAAATACTTTGTATGATAAAGATACAGGATAGGAGGTAAGAGAAAAGAGAGCTAAGAATGAGGGAAGTTAGAAGGGATTCGTTATGAAAAGAGAGCAAGTAAGACAGTCAACAAGGAAAGAAGTATTAGGAAGACAAGTGGGAGTAGAAAAAGAAAGCCAAGTGGAGGATAGAGTCAGCAAGAAGTAGGAGGTAGTTTTAAAGTACAGTAGAAGTAGTGGAAAGTTAATCAGGTTTACTACAGGAACAAAGCCAGTGATTTTGGAAGTGCAGTTTAATGTTTTGTTTGAAAAGAGGCAATGATGTAATCTTTGTTATGTTGCTAGGTAATGAATTCCATTTTGTACCTACTGAATTGGTAAAAAGGGAGTCACCAGCAGTGTTATTTGATTTTATAGAACTAGTCAAGAGTTTACTAGAAGAGCGGAGAGAGTTAAGATTGTTATAGGGGATTATGAGTTGTGAGAGTATTGGGGTGCTCTTTGGTTGGTACAGTATTTTATGGGCAATAGTGAGTTGTTGGATTGCAAGATAGTTCTGAAACTTTAGCCAGCCTAGTGGTTTCAAGTTAAGACAGTGATGGGTTCTGTAGGAGTTACCTGTAGCGAAGCGGGCAATGTTATTGTAGCAGGTTGCCAATTTGGTAAGGTTGGTTTTCTTGAGGTTGGTAAAGATGGGAGAAGCATAAAGAAGAGTAGAAATAAGATGGGAGTGAGCAATCCTAGTTCTAGTTGATGGCGTAAGAAATGGTCTAATTCGATATAAGGATCCTATTTTTCTATTGACAAGTTTTATGGAGTTGTTAATGTGTTGGCTGAAAGAGAGATTATTGTCAATTGTAATACCTAACAGTTTAGTGGTAGAGTCAGGTGAGATGACAGTGGCATTATTGGAGGAGATGGTGAAATTTAAGGGGGAGGTCCTAAAAGTGGGGGTGAAGAGGAGAAGTTTAGTTTTTTTAGCATTTAATAAGAGGAAACGACTGGAGAACCATGTTTCTACGGTATTAAAGATTTTTTGAGTATGAGAGATAAGTTCTGAGGTGGAAGATGCTGAGCAGATGAGTGTAGAATTATCGGCATATTGAATGCAGCTAGCTTGAGGGATTATATTTTGAAGATCATTAATGAAGAGGGAAAAGAGAAGTGGGCCAAGAATAGAGCCTTGTGGAACTCCGATAGAAACAGGCAAAAGAGAAGAAATGTGGTTATTCCAAAGAACTGCTTGTTTTCTGTTTGTAAGATAAGAATTAAACCATCTAATGGCTGGAATATCAAAAGATAGGGATTCAAGAGTATTAATTAATAAAGAGTGGTTAACCATATCGAATGCTTTGGAGAGGTCAATGAAGAGGGCAGAAGAGAGTAGGTTGTTGTTACGGTTCAGATTAATAGTGTCTATAACGGAAAGCAGGGCGGTAGTAGTACTATGATGTGGTCTGAAGCCATGTTGACAGTTAGCTATAATGTTGTGAAGAGAGAGGTGTTGTACAAGCTGATGGTGGATACATTTCTCCATAATTTTGGCCAAAGGAGAGAGGAGAGCAATAGGTCTATAGTTGGAGTAGTCTATGGAGTTTCCACCTTTATGGAGTGGGATAATATGAGAGACCTTCCAGATATCTGGGATGATTCCTTCTTTGATTGTCCTATTTATGAGAATAGAAATAGGATATGCAATAACCTTGGCAGCCTTTTGACGAAAAAGTGAAGGGAGCTTGTCAGCAGAGGGGGTACAAGGTTTTAGTTTGAGAAGGAGTCTGTATATGTAAGATGTAGAGATAAGATGTAGAGAGAATTTAATGGAAGAGCTTGTAAGGTTACATGGTGGGTGTGAGTTGTTGGCATTCAGTTGTTTAGCAAGAGCTTGTATAGTTTCAGTGAAGAAAGAGTTGAAAGCATCTGCAGTTTGTTGAGGGGTTTCAGGATCAGCATTAAGTGGGGAAGGTGTTTTAGAACTTCCTGGGGAGAGGAGTCTATTGACTGAAGACCAGAAAAGTTTAGAATTATTAAGATGAGTTTGTTGGAGTTCAAAGTAGAAGTTTTTTTTGTCAGCTATTATTGCCTTTTTAGTTAGATTTCTAAGCTGGCGGAAGTGTAGAAGATCAGGGTTATTTCTGTGGGATCTCCATGTGGCCCAGTCTTTATTTCTAGTGAGAATACATTTTTTTTGTTTCATGGGAGAGCCACGGGGCAGTATTAGATTTAATTCTAATGATACGTTCAGGAGCATGTATGTCAAGAATGGATAAAAAAGTTGAGTTAAAGTATAGTACTGCATTTTCAAGAGGAAGTGTTTTTAAGGGGTTCCAGTTACATGCACTAAGTTCAGACTGAAACAGTTCTGGATTAAAATGTTTGATGATGCGTATATTTCTTATAGTGCAGGGGTTTACACAATCAGCCTTTTCCCTTGTTATGAATGTTAAGGAGTGATCACTAACATCATCTGGCAAGGTTCCTACTTTGTAAATATCTTTGACTTTGTTTATGAGTATCCAGTCTAAAATGCTTTCTCTATTACTATGTTTGTTGAGCCTAGTAGTTGAGGTAATGGTTTGGGTAAAACCATGGAGGTTGATATGAGAAGAAGGATTATCAGCATTAATGCTATTCCAGTCTATGTTCTGGTCACCTAGTATAATGGTTTCTTGGGGATACGTAGCAGATACCCAACTAAGATAATTTTCTAGGATTGGTATATTGTTACCAGGTGGTAAGTACATACAGATAATATAAAGGGATTTTTTGGAATTTAATTGGAGTTTTGCAATGATTGCTTCTACCTTGCTATCTTGAGTTGGAGAGGCAGGAAGGGTAGTGATATTCAAATGATTTTTAATTGATCAAAATGTATATTTTCCTTTTGGAAATGTTCCATATTGTGATTTCTATATGTATCAAGAATATCACCTATATCTGAGACATTTTTCCCTTTCTTTTCATGGAAGATACTTTTAATGTTATTAGCTTTTGATTGTATTTTGATTATTGTGGATAAATTATGTAGATATTTGGGAGAAGTGGCCAAGGTATTCATTTTTAGTTTTTCTAAAGCTAAACCAGTTTTATGTGTTAGAATTTTGATATATTTATTGTTTAATACTACTATTTTCTTTTTCATCTCCAAATGATTTTGATTTCTTTTCAGTTTTTACTGACAAAATTTGGATTGTAGATCTAATAATTCAGAATCCCATTCTCTGATTTTTTTGTACCAAGTTAGGGTTTTACCATATATGCAAGCTTTTAATGAGTCCCATATCATTATTTTATTTTTCTCTGTTGTGTAAGTAATTATCTAAGAAGAACTGTAATTCAGATAATGACCAGGGTTTGAACTCTTTAATTTTAGTTATATATGCTGGAATTCTGGAGTTAAAGATTAATTGTTTGTACCCATTTTGAAGTTTTTCTATCAATGAATTGTGGTCTGAAAGGGGGCAAGGAGTGATTGAGAAATTAATGATTTTAGAGTGTAAGTCATGGGCAGCAAATATTTTATCTATTCTAGTTTGGGTGCCAAATCTGTTATCTCAATGGTAAAACAACAAAGATTTATCTTCTTTAAATGTGTAAGTATCTACAAGATGAAATAATTCTACCCACTTATTTAAATCTTTTGATACAGCAGATGTATGTATGCAGCAGTCTTTTATTTGTAGTTTCAGAAATATCAAATATACAGTTAAAAATCTCCTCTTAATATTAAGTTGCCTTTATAATTATTGGAAATGAAATCCAAGTTTTTATTAACAGTTCCTGTTCCAATGCCTGGGAACCAGTACAGATTGGCTAGGGTCCATATTCTGTTATTATATTTAACTATTACTAATGCCATAAGGCATTTTTTATCTTCATACTTATAAATGATTTCTGGGTTAATCACATTTGTTTTCCATAAAATTATTACCTTTTTTGTCTTTGTCTTATAAGTGGATTGCACCAATATCATATATTCCTTAGGATTCCATTTGTAATTGTCTTTTGTTTTGAATGAGTTTCTTGAAGTAAGACAGTTTGTGCTTTGTTCAGTTTTAAATATTTCAGTAGATTTGACCTCTTGCTAGGATTGTATAAGCCATTGGTATTTAAAGATAATAAAGTTAAATCCATCTTAGGTTATATAGACTATGTCTTTTTGTTTTATTGTGACTATTAAACATTTTCCTCTGATAATTATAACGTATATGTTTGAGCTTTTAAAGGAAATTATCAGTTTTATACTTTGAGTGTTTACCAATAAAGTAATGTTTTGGTCAGGCATACTAAAAATGTTTTTGTGAAATAAATTTAAATTAATAAATGTTAACAAAACTAAGATCCGCACTAGCCATGGAATGAAAATCATTCCTAATCTGATGGATAAACCTAAGTCTTTCAGATTATCACTCATACCTTGACAATCCAGAACATCTGAGCTCCATAAATTGATTTATCATATGGATAATATTTGTAATAGGAATAAACAATATTTATATTATTTTGAACAGCTATAGTACTATTGTAGATTAGACAGAATTCTAATACAATATAAATGTCTTCTTATTATATGAGTTAATATCTACACGAAAGATAGAAGACAAGCAATTCAATCTTAGTAAAGTAGGATGTATCATATATAAAACCTCAGTAAAAGATTATAGCACATGGTTATTTAACATATTTATCCTTATTGATGGTCTTTCAAAACGTATTACTTAATATAAATTGATGCTAATAATATTTATACCTAATGTTTATAATACATTGTATTTTATTGGATATATCAGAAGTTATATTTTATTCTTTGCCAGCATTTAAGTAATAACTTTGCTTGTTGCTAACTTACTTAAAGCATCAGGTTTATTTTAATGTAAACATTGATGAAAGTTAGTGCATTTTAATTATCAGTGCTTCCCTCTTCCCCCCATTTCCTACACATAAGGATTTTCATATCTGTCATTTCTTATTATAAAATGAGTGAAATTATAGGCTAAAAACAACAAATTCACTTATTGTGATTAATGATTTAACGTTCCTTTCCATATTCATAAATAGCCCTTTTATGGCATATACTGAAAGTTTTTAGATTTAAATAGCAACATTCTATTTTGTATAATCACCAAATGTTAAACTGAGTGATTACTGTCAATTTAATACTGTTTGTTAAGAAAGTGATTGTTATATTCTGTGACATTCCTAGTTCAGGCTTCTATTGTTTCCCTTGAACAACTTTGTCAGTTTGATGTCATGTATAAAATATTAATTACCTTGGTAACAGCTTAAGTAGTATGTATGGTCAAGATGTGTTACAAAACCACAATTCAAGTTAAAGCAATTATATGACTTGTTATGCACATTTACTTACATGAGAAAATCATCATGCTTCCCCTTGATGTTCAATATAGTGTATGTCATTTATGACAAGTTAAAACAGTAGAATTATTCTACTCAAGCCCATGTTATTAAACTGAGTATATTTTGTCAGTTTTATACTATTTGTTCAGAATATGATTCTTACATTCTGTGACATTTAAAGTTCAGGCATCTATTGTTTATCTTGAACAACTTTGTCAGTTTGATGTCATGTATAAAACACTAGTTACCTTGGTAACTGCTTAAGTATTATATATGATCAAGATGGGTTACAAAATCTACGATTCAAGTTAAAGCAATTACATGACTTGTTATGCATATTTACTTATATAAGAAAATCATCATGCTTCCCCTGTTATTATACACAAGCCCTTGTTATTAAATCCTGTCTTTAATATCTAAATTCAGCAGACTGCTTCATATTATATGATGATTATATATTTTATATCTAGATTTACTAAAATCATCCATTAAATAAGTATTGTTTTTTTTGGGGGGAGGGGCTGTTGCTTAGTTATTTGAGAGACCATAAGCTGTAATGTTTATTTTTATTATTATCTCCTTCCAAGCATGTTTATACAGTCCATAGACTTTAAATTATGAGACCCTCCTAGTTTCTTATTTGTTATAAGTATAGTTCCATTCTTACATAAACACATATCAGTACTTCAAGCATGGGCAACAATGCCCATCCAGTTTTGCCAGAATACCATTCACTAGTTCATGTGGTGTGTTTCCAGGCTGTTCTTAAAATATCAAAACCAATATTTGTCCTGTTCCAGTTTACCAGCCTGTTCCATGCAGTGGCCACTGTACCAGTGAACCACTCAACAACCTTCCATTCCCACAGATATTTCCACGAAAGAAATCTGATGACTGTCTAGTACTTCCTAGCAACTCCAAACACCCCTAGAATCAGCTATCCCCATATGCCCAACACGTCCAAGCAAGTTCACCTCCTAGACCACTGCAAAGGGTACAGCACAAGACCAAATGCTCTTAGTCTTTCTCAATAACTCAGACTTCCACTCTTATGTAAGTCCTTAATGTGTTTGGACCAAAATACATTTTAAATATAAAATTGCGCTTATTTTTTATTTATTTATTTTTTTATCAAGAATCAACTAAATGAGCTAAACAAAGTGTTGGGAGACCATCAATATGTGTACATGTGGTTTAAATCAGCACTTTTATATATATATTTTTTTAAACCAAAAACGCCATTGCCAAGAATCATCTTGGAGGCTCCTCAGAGTCGTTAAGCATTATCGTCATTCTGTCTCCATTACCATAGCAACCTGGGAGCTTCTGTTACCCTTTCAACAAGGCAGCAGGCAGGAAAAGAACAAAGAGTAAACAGATAAAAAAAAAACTCCCAACAAGCCGCCACAACAAGAGATAACACACTCCTCCAGCCCTCCCACCTCTCACTCAGCAGATGTACAAACAAACCATTCTCTGCTAAAATATCACAAATCACAGTTCTATCCAACCCCTTCCCCTGGATCCAGGCTAAAACACCAAATGTCTCTTCCTAATACACAAGCATCAGTAAACCTTGATCACACGCTGCAACCCACAGCTTCCTGGAGATGAACGGCAACATATAATAGCTGCCAGACAGCTGCATCCACATACACCATGTCAGGCTTAATCAAACAGCACTTGAAGCTATGGTACATGTCATAAATTATATTAACAATGTTTAGACAGAATAATAATGACATTTGTACTAGCTGCCAAACACAGCTGCATCCACGTACCCCATATATCAGGATTGATCAAACAGCACTCATAGCTGTGATACCTGCCATAATTGATATTGACTATATTTAGACAGAATAATGATGACATCTGTACTAAGAGCTTGCTACTATTATTTAACCAGGATATATATGACATTTCTAAACCATACTTTGAATTAGTTAATTAATTACTTAAATTATTATAAGTAAAATCAATGAAAAATTAACAAGATAAGTATTCATTGAGTTCAAGTAGGGGAATAGAAACGTCTATGTTTGTATTATGTGTTGCTTTGTTTGGCTTATATATAATGTAAATAGTAACCCATCTTGACCTACCTTTGTTTGTAAAGAATTATTGGACTCTTTGAACATTCTGAATAAATCATTACTGTTTCTCAATTGTTTAAGAATCCCTCCTTTTTTTAAATAAAAACAGATGACAGGTGATGTACCATATCAGTTGATACTTTGAGAGATGTAGTTGTAAGAGTTATTTTTTGGGACAACTATCTTGGAATCAGTTTTTTGTTTCTTCTTTCTAGCATCAGTCCAAGGATTTATTTTATTATTTTAAGAGTAGGGGCCATCCATTCCATTTCTTCTGGGATAGACACTATGTTGTTGTTTTTGATGAATATAGTAGCTTCTTCTAAGACATTAAAGGTTCTCACCTCATTGGCAAAAAGTATTTTATCTTGGCTGGAAAGGCCAGCTGTGCTTTAATGTTATTTTGTTTCAACAGGTTTTATTATTGCCCAGACTTTGTTCTAGTATTCTGGAAGAATAATCATTGTCAAACCTTATCAAGCTTTGATTGTATTTTAAGGGTGATTTTCTCCAAGCAGATTTTAATATTAGTTCCTTGTCCAGAAATGAAAGAAATTTTATAACTATGGATCTAGGTGGAGTATTTGTTGAGTTAGAAGCAGGTTTCCTCAGTGCTCTATGTGCCCTTTGAATTCCAAATGAAAGTCCCACTTTCAAGTCTAAACATTCAGGAATCCAGGTGGTTAAAAATGAAATAATGTCTTTTCCTTCAGTGTTTTCAGGCAGACCAAAGATCATTATGTTGTTTCTCCTTTCCCTGTTTTCTAAGTCATCTATTTTGTTAAGCAGCCATGTATTCTGTTTAAGCAGAAATTCTTTTTGGAATTCTTCTTCTAAAAACAAAAAAAAAAAAAAATAATCCTTGTTTTCCCATCTCTCCCGCCTCTCCTTGACTAGTTTAGACCAGTTGACAGGCTTTGCTGTATTCTGGGCTGTGGTGTAGTTCCTGTGTTGTCCATTACCTTACTTGGATAGAAGGAAGTTTCTTTGCTCACCAGTGGGAGTGGGAGCCTTGAGCAGCCTACCTGTCCCTGTAGGAAGTGACCTCAGCACAAGAGCTGTAGTAATTGGTTGTTTTGGACCATTTCTAGCTCTTTTGAAGTTTCCTGTTTAAAATCCGCATTTGCACGGCTTTGCGCAGTTGTGCTCATAGTGCAGCGCCGGTTAAACAAGGTTAAACTTCTTCTGGCTCCGCCAAGTCTGCTCTTCTAATTTTCCCTTAAGGAAGCTCTACTCTTAGTATAATCAGACTACTCGCTATATTGTAAGCCTAGCACTTGTTCTCAAAACTTCTCTACTAAGTAAGCACTCTCATACTAAGTAAGCACTACATCCACCTACCACCCCTGTGAATATCCACTTCCCTTAAAGGCACAGCACTCCTTTATACTGTTCTAGCATGTTGAGTGGTAGAGTACTGGCGTCCTCTCCAGTTCAGCTGGTTAATCTGGGTATCTTGAGACAATGCTACAATTGTCTCATGTACACAGAAAACCCTCTCCTCCTCCCAACAAACACAAATACATGTGAGAGATGCAACTATATAGCCAAACTGGAGGCTGAACTCTCTCAACTCAGGGCTGGCATGACCAGACAGGAGGAGATGGTAATCACACACACAGCAAACCCAGTCCCACATAGACCTACCACAACTGCAAACCAAACACATAAAACACAAAGACATACTCGAGGCTCTAATAAAAAACTTACCAAAACAACAGAGGCTCCCAGAGCAGACATCCAAAAATCCACCACCTCAAAACAAAACACATGCAACACATACTTCAATAAATCAGTGTGTCAATCAATCACAGCCCTTAAGGCCAAACACCATGCCTGATACACTAGTAATAGGTGACTCTATAGTCAGACACACTGATGTCCTGCTTACCAGGCTGAACAAGGAGAGGGTGACTGTGAGCTGCCTATCGGGAGCTAGGATCCGCCACATAAGACACACACTCAGGTCACTCCAAAGCAAGTACAAATATGACTCCATCATTGTCCATGCTGGCGTGAATGATCTGAGACGTACCTCCCTGGACTACATAAAAAGAGACATAGAGGAGCTCTCTGATTATGTAGCCCAGGCTGGTATGACCCTGACCCTGAGCAACATCTTGCCCTTACCAAGAATGATGCCACAATACAAAGACAAGATGATCAGCTTTAATAATTGGCTCAAGTACTGGTGTCATTCTAAGGGGATCCAATGTCTGTCTGCCTGGGATGACATGTTGGACAAGCCACGCTGCTTCGCAAGGGACGGCTTGCACCTGTCACCACTGGACTTCTGGATATTGGCTAAGGCTCTTGCCACCCCCGTAGTGCCTTTTTTAGGCAAGGCTCAAAAGACAAACCCACCTTCTTAGATAACAAAAATGGAAAAAAACTAAGGGTAATGCTGCACAATGCCAGAAGTCTAAATCTCAAGATGCAGGCACTCGATGCACTCCTCAGTATGGAGAACATCGACGTCTGTGCAGTAACTGAAACCTGGTTCAAGGCTTCTGAGAGCACCCCAGCACTACCAGGCTATACCTCGTATCATGCGTTTCGGCCTCAAAACCCGGGCCGAACCACAAAGGGAGGGGGAGTGTCCATATTCATCAAGGACACCCACACCTCCAGGTTAGTAGCAACACATGAAGCATCGGAGACCATACAGGTGCAACTAACCATAGGCAAAACTGCTATACAACTGGTAGCATGTTACAGACCACCCTCCCAATCTCAGGAAACCCACTCAGCCTTCCTGAAGACATTGGATGATATGAATGTATCACAAAATACCATCATACTGGGAGACTTCAATTACCCTAACATATATTGGGTACATTATTCTAGCCCTAACACCCTAGCCCAAACATTCCTGGAATTCATAAATTCAAATGCACTGGAACAACTAGTCACCTCTCCCACTAGGGGAGATAATATACTAGACCTGATCATCACAAACATGGGGACAAAATGCTCCACACCGGAGGTATACGCCTCACTAGTGAGATCTGACCACAGACTAATCACCCTGGATATACATATCCCACCTCCACCCCCAGCACAAAAGACCACAGTGAAAAACTTCTCAAAAGCAGACTTCACTCTTCTTAAGACTGAGATGGTATCCTTTAAGCCCACTGGGCCAGTGGATACTACATCCCACAATGCTGAATCCTTCACAAATGCTTTCTATGGACATCTCCAAGAATGCATGGCTCATGCAATCCCAAATAAATTTAAGTCCCTCTCCACCAAAGGCAAGTGTCCTGTCTGGTGGACCTCAGCCATTAACAAATTGTATAACAAAAGAAGGAAGCTACTGCACGACAGAGCAAAATCCCATAAAGGGAATATATCTCTGATCAACACTAGCAGAAAACTACATTCTCTGATAAAAACATCCAAGGCCAAGTTTGAGAGAAAAATCACTAAGGACATTAAAGATAACCACAAAACCTTCTTCAGCTATGTTAGAAACCTGGGCGGAAACCCTCAGATATGCTCAGAGTTAGTTCACAACAACAAAAAATCCACTGAACCCACAGATATTGCCAACATTCTGGCTGACAGGTTCAGTGCAAATTTCTCCCCTCCCTCACCCCAAAAGAAGAAATACTTATCCCAGCTGAATGTAATCTCCCTGTCATCTCAGATGTCCAGGTGAGAGCCGCCCTCAGCAAAGCTAAAAACACAGCATCAATGGGACCTGACGGTATCCCAGGTTGCGTGCTACGTGAACTCCAAGAGGAGCTAAACCCGCACATAAAAATGCTATTTAACCTTAGCCTTACTACAGGATATGTACCGGAACACTGGCGTACAGCAACAGTGGTCCCACTCCACAAAGGGGGTACCTCTACAGACCTTGGGAACTACCGCCCCATAAGCTTAACCAGCCTGGTCTGCAAAGCTATGGAAAGAATCATTATGAAACTCATAAACAGAGACATTGGGGACCTACAGACACTTGACCCCACCCAGTTCGGCTTTGTAAAGGGCAGATCTTGCCTTTTGAACCTGGTTGACTTTTTCAAAACAGTCACTAGAGCCATTGATGAGGGCAAAGCAGTCCATACAGCCTACCTGGACTTGGCTAAGGCCTTCGACACAATACCCCACTCAGGCATCATAGATAATCTCAACAGCTTAAATGTAAACCCTTATGTCAATAGATGGGTTGCAAACTGGCTAAAGGACAGAACCCATAAAGTTAAAATCGCTGGAGCAATGTCAGACTCAAAGCCAGTCACAAGTGGTGTCCCACAGGAATCTGTCCTGGGACCCCTCTTGTTTGGCATTTATTTCTCAGATGTTAAAGCAAACATGGGAGGGTTGTGGCTGACAAAGTTTGCAGATGACTGCAAACTAGGCGCCATAGTCGATACACCAGCGGACACATACATCCTACAAAAGGCCTCACAGAAGCGGACAACTGGTGCGGAGTCATGGCCTTAAACTAAATGCCAAAAAATGTATAGTCATTCCCTTTGGGAAAAACAAAGTACCCACAAATTATCACATAGACAGCAACCCACTGAGTACAGAAAAAGTAATCAGAGACCTAGGGACCCAAGTTGACAGTGACCTCTCATTTGACACCCACGTTGCCAAAGTGGTTAGAAAAACATTCTACCTTGCACACCTTATCATGAAGGGATTCACATCCAGATTCAAGGATGTCATTGTACCCCTATACTCCTCCCTCATCAGACTCATGATTGAGTACAATGCCCCATTTGGTATGTACCTCACCCGGCATTTGCAACAGCTGGAGAGACCACAAAAGTACCTCACCAAGAGGATCAAGGGTCTCCAACATATGTCTTATTCTGCCAGACTAAAGAAACTCCAGCTCTATTCAGTAGCATACTGCCTGCTCAGAGGTGATCTCCGCCTGATGTACAAGGCCATGTCCAATCAGGAACTGATGGACATGCTCCACCTCAAAATATCCAAATCCATCAGAACCACGAGAGCTAAAGACTTAAACCTCAGCACAAGTATGAATAGGACATGCTGGAGGGATATATTCATAACCCAGAGGCTTCCCATGCTCTGGAAAAAGATCCCAATTCATGTTAGGCAGAGCCCCTCACTGACTCTCTTCAAGAGAAAGCTTGATGAGTGGATGGGAGATCGTAAGTTTACCCCAGGGGTCACATCTGTGTCACTACTATACAAGGGCACAGTAAACTAATTCTATTATATAAGGGGACCTTCACTGTGTCACTACTAGACAGAGGCACAGTATTCTAAATCTATTCTGTGCATTTTGTACCATTTTAATGGGTGGCAAAAGCCACATCACTATGGCTAGGCTTACAAATGCCCCAGGGCAGATAGCCTAGTACTAAACTATGAAACTATGAAACTATGAAGAATTGTTCTAACTTTAAAACTCACCTATGTTATAAGGATATGAAGTCATCAGTTCCTACTGTTAATAAGTCAGGCCCCAGGATTCAGCAAGCTCTGCACGGCATGCAGGAATAGTGCAAGAGCTGCTGTAGGCAATATGGCTGACATGCGATCCAGGAATGAGCTCCCGGGATGTGCATGACTGCTTCTGCACTATTCCTGCATGGACACAGCTACTGCATGATAATTACCTCATTTGCTGATGAAAACCATGCAAATAAGTTGAATTAGTGATCCAGGAAACAGGCAGGCATCCGTGTAGGAATAGTGTAGACCTGATGAAGCTGTGTTCTTTACTTGTGAGTAAAACATGGTATTTTTTAAACTGGAGTGTGGTGCCACTCCTGAGTTTATTCATTGCTTTTTATTATCTTTTAAAAGACCTTTTGGATCAGAGGGAAATTGAGCCAGAATTGTTTGATTATTTCTATGTCAAGTTTCCAGTGGTGCCCTGTATTTTGGGATACCTAAGATACACAAAAGTACCACTGAACCACCAATGAGCCCTATTGTTAGAAAGTTGAAAATTCATCCCTTAGGGAAATATATAAATTTAAAACTGAAAAGGTTGATAGGAACTTATAGTTATCTATGTTGGGATTCCTGGGATTTTTTGTTGAAGATTAAAAAAATGGAATTATTCCATGGACCTCGTTTTGTAACTGTTTATGTTGAATTATTTAATGTTATCCCCATGCCACCAGTTTAGCTTGGCTCCATGACTTTCTTTGGGAATTCACCCATTTGAGTAGCAATGAAATCAATGTTTTGGACACCTATATGGAAACAGTTCTCAAAAGAACTTTGTGTTTCTTGAAGGACAATATTTTCATCAGGTTAAGGATGTAACAATGGATGCATCATGAGCCCCCATCTTTGCTAATATTGTCCTCATTCAGTGGGAAAAGCAGTTTTTGTTTGAGAAACATTTTCCTAGACCCTGAAAGCTAGACCTCCATTATTTGGATGACATTTTATTGTGTGGGATAGACCTAGTAATGAGATCAATGATTTTATTGATTATTTGAATTCCACCACATCATTTTTCAAGTTTACTTACACCTATAACAGTGGTACTATCAGTTATTTGGATCTCAAAAAAAATTATCAGAAGCAGTGTTTTGTTAGTGCCATCTATAGTAAACCCACACATTGTAACAGCTTGTTGCATTATGAAAGTAATCATCCTGGTCACCAAAAATGGAATAGCAAAGGGACAATATATTCATTAACTAGGATGGTATCAGAGGATAACCATTTTGTGTTGGAGAGCCAGTTATTGGCGGACTGTTTCTGGCACATGGTTACCCTGATAAGTTGATTTCTGCAATAAGATCTGAGTTTGCCAGTAAAAGGGACAAGAGGGAATTCTGCTCATGATAATCTTCTTATAGTTCAGTGGCAGAAATGTTTCACTCTACCCCCATTTCAAAAAGCAACCATCATTTGGCTTTTATTAAGGGAACACTATTTAGAAGATTCTTATATCAGGGAAGTGGTGAACAAATATTGGTTTGTTTTCTCTTGTTTCAGTGGCATTTTAGAAAAATTGGAGGATAAGCCAACTTTTGTCTACCAGAAGGGTAGATCTATAAAAGAAATGTTGGAAGGTAGCATTGGCTCATGTGTGCTTATAAGCAACAAAAATCCTGGCACTTTCAAATCTGTGTTTTGTAGCCAGTGTGAATATATTCTTGTCAGTGATCAAGTTATGGTTAATGGTATCAAACTAAAGGCTAGGTTTTATTGTAATTTTAACACCCAAGGGATTGTTTATCTGGCTCTTTTCCAGAAATGTATTGATTTTATGTGGGAAAACCACAAAGAAGGTTGAGAGAAAGAATATACAAACATTCTTTCAACATAAGAAAGAAGAACCGGAACAATTCTTTGGCAAAACATAATGTGAATTTCCCTGAACATAATTTGCTGTTTTTTGGTTTAGATTCCATTGTGAAGGATCCTGGGGGGACCTTGGGAAGATTTGATTGAAGCTAGTGAGTTGTGGTAGCAACTAAAACTAAATGCCATGCTCCCCCTGGTTCAAATGAGCATGCTTCAATTGGATGTATTCTTAAGTTAAAATCCTACATGGTATAGCATTGTCTGCCTGTTTGTATGAACTTGTCAAAACTGGATTGACTGAGCATGGTCATGTGTTTTATAGGGTGGGATATTTAAATGAGTGTGACAGACTATATTCTGATTCTCATGAAGTCTAAAGAAATAGACAAAAGTGTTTAACCCTGTCTATTTTGCTTTTATTTTTCTAGTGTATTTGTATTTTAATGTATTAAAAAATCTTTTTGGATGAGTGATACTCCCTTGCCTGTGGCTAGTTCTTAAAGAATGTAACTTGGTGAACGTTTTGCTTCAGAGTACTCCTTCTTCAACTTCTCCAAGACTAAAAAAAGCAATCTTTTTTCTTTATGCCAGCATACTCCTTCTAACCTTTGCACTATCACTTCTCCATCCAGGTATCTTTGTTGTGACTTCTCTAATCTACTCCATAGGAATCTCGAATATAACACATTGTTCTGTTGACACTGCTAATATGCAGCTCAAGGCAGGCTGCTTCCAGCAGGCTACTTTTGAAACCTGCCTCCTTCTGAAGATGTCTTTCTAAAAGTAGTGCTCTGTATTTCCCTTTAGTAACCTATCTCAAGGGATACACTGCTCCAGTTGGTGTCTATGAAGCTGTGGCATCCAGATGCAGTCACCATGTTGATATTTACATATCAATCTATCTGTCTATATCTATCTATATATAAAAATAAAATATCAAACTGTAAGTGATTGACTGCAGTCACCAGCATAAAAAAAAAAAAAAAAAAAAAAACAGATGTGAACATCATATTATAAACCATTGGTTAAATTTAGAGTTGTAGTTCTCTAGTTCTAGAAATATAAACACCAGTAAATCAACTCTTCTACAAAAATACTGAGTTTCAAACCAAAAGGTGTAAACAACTGTTAAATGCAAAATCCAAGTTCTTAATATATAATAGATACAATAAAGTACAAAATAAAACAGTCTTATATAATGTTCTACAGTATATTTACAAATGGTGTACACTAACTATATTGTCAACGCATTTGCAAGGTTGAAAGCCTTTACAATCAATAGTCTAGATGACAACAGGACTGGATCTATATATTTAACAGTTGCAAGCAGCAGTACGCCTACTCCAAACCAATGAAGGGTCGATTGCTAACCACCCAATAGTAATCAATTAATTATTTCAAAAGTCAGCAAAGACAGTATATTTTACTCAAATATTTTGTATTGATTTTTCAAAACGATTTATCATATAACTTATTAATACATTGTCTAATGGTTAAAACAAGATTACTATGTACAATATAGTCTGAAGATTAATTGTAGAATTAACCAATCCAATCAAATAATGTCATACAAAAAAGAGAGTATTTTCCATTCTTTTTTTTTTTTTCTCTGTTACAATTATGAAGAGTCTGAGCTCAAATTTAATGTCTCAGTAAGGGATAATATTTTCTTCCATGGATTGTTGTTCCATAGTTTGGGTGTAATCCTTACATCTTTAACTTTAGTTTCCATCGGGCAGTTTCCTTCAGTAGTGTTAAGAATTCTTCAAAAGGTGGTTCAGAATTAGATTGCCATTTTCTAGAAATACATTTTTTAGCATTCACTAGTATATTCCAAAGTAATTAGGAATGGTTGTTATTCAATTCTAAATTCTCATTGACATTCAACAGGATTAAAGTCTTAGATAACATAAGATAACACAAATGTATCTGAAAATATGGCTTGTAGGAAGTTACTAATATCTTCCCAGAATTTTTTAATTTTGATACAATCATGAAAAATCTGCATCCAATTTGCTTTGCATGCTTGTAAACATCTTCAACATATGACATTCTTAGAAGAATTAAATTTAGCTAGTTTATTGGGTGTATAGAATGATCTATGCAGAAATTTCCACGTGTAAATTCTCCAGAATTGCATGTTGGATGTTAATTTAATATAATTTAATAGTTTAGTTTTATTTTCCATGGATACATTTATTGAATGTTCTTTAGTAATATAGTTCCAAAATTTCTGATTAGTTTTAACTTTGTGATTTATTAAAATTTTGCATAATTTTGATGTTATGTTTTCCTAATTTTGATTATTATATATTATTTCAAATATATGTTTTATAAATTTATGTCTGTCTTTAAATAACGAATTATTGATCATTCTGCATAGATTTTGTGAATATAATAATACACTTTAAAGTATGAGCCAATCTGATGAAGAGAGGTCATATGCTTTTATTATATGCTTGCTATCTATAACCTTTTGATTGTTAATACATTGTTGCCAACAAATAAAGTTTTTCATTTCCATTGTAGTAAAAACTGCCTTATGTATCTTATTATGAACGTTTTTTGTAACGCTAAAAGGATATAATAAATCCATCCATAGCTTTATGTCTGTATTAGAAATTACGAATCTTCTAAATGAATTAAACATGTCATTTATGAGTTTTAATTTAGTAGGTTTTGTTAGATTATATTAGAAACTGGCACATAAGATATGCCATGGTTTATTAATGTGGTCATCTAACATTAGGTTCTTTAAAATGGCATTTTCATTTGAATAGATAATAGTGCGTAAAGTTTTCCAATTGGAAGAATAATTTGGCTCTATCCAATTAGGATAGATAAAATGGAGGCTTTAATATAAGTTTCTGCATCCGGAAGGTTAATCCCTTCTTGTTCCCAGGGTCTGATGTGATGTGTGAGGGCTATTCTGTTTATGTTGGAGTACCAAAGAATTTTTAATAGTAAATTAAAAAAAAAATGCTTATCTGGTATCATGGGGATGGCTTGAGCTATATATACATTTTTTTAGAATTAATACCATCTTTATTAATTGTAATCTATCTTCAAAGGTTAAATATATTCTCTTCCACTTTACTACATTAGTCCTTATTGTGTTTATAATATTTTTATAATTTATAGTTAAGGTTTCTTGTATGTTTGTACCCTTATATTATACCTAAATATTTTAAGGTGGAAGCTTGTTTACCAATTATTTGATTATCATCTACCAGAAGATCACTTTTTTATTCAATATCATGAAATTTGATTTTGTTTTGTTAAAATGTAATCCTGAAATTGAATAAAAGTTTTCCAACTTGTATGTCCAACTCTTTTAAAGATTTTTTAGATGTGGCCATGGTGAGCAGTATCATCATCTTCTTTCGGCTGTTCCCATTAGGGGTCGCCACAGTGGATCACCTGTTTCCATTTCTTCCTGCCCTCTGCATCTCTGTCACACCAACCACCTGCATGTCCTCTCTTACCACATCCATAAACCATATCTTAGGCCTTCTTCTTTTCCTGTTACCTGGTAACTTCATCCTTAGCATCTTTTTCCCAATATACTCAGCATCCCCCCTCAGCACATGTCCAAACCAACGTAATCTTGCCTCTCTGGCTTTGTCTCCAAACCTTCCAACCAGAGCTGACCCTCTAATATACTTATTCCTAATCCTGTCCAACCTCATCACACCCAGTGCAAATCTTAACATCTTTAACTCTGCCACATCCAGCTCAAACTCCTGCCTTTTTGTCAATGCCACTGTCTCCAACCCATATAACATAGCTGGTCTCACTACCCTCTTGTAGTCCTTCCCTTTCACTCTTACATGTACTCATCTGTCACAAATCACTCCTGACACTCTTCTCCACTCACTCCATCCTGCCTGTACTCACATGGTAAGCAGTATATCATCTGCAAATAACATGAGTTTGGAATTGTATTGGCTATATATATTTATACCTTCTATTTTGGGATTACCATGTATTGAGGAGGAAAATCATTCAATAGCTAGTGGAAATAATATATGAGACATGGGATGTTAATGCTATTGATTCAGAAGTGAAAGGACCTAGTTTCACAGATGCTATATTATTTTGTATATATTCTTTATCAATGAAATAAAAGAATGAGGAACATTATATAGTTCTAGTGCTTTAAATAAATAGTTCCATTTTAAAGTATCAAAGGTGTTCTCTATATTTAAAGCAATTAGTAAGGCTTCTTGTTTTTCTCTATTTAGGATATCAGTGAGAGTTAATATTCTTTGTATGTTATCATAGATACGTCTGATGTATATGAAACCCATTTGATCTTCCTTTAAAGCCTTACTTGCTATGCCCTTGCAACTCCCACTCTAATATCACCCACCCCATCCAACCACTACCTTTCTTTCCACTCCACTAACTACCTTGATTATAGCAAGCTCAGATGCTCATAAGCCTAGTACTTATTATGCAGTAGGAACTTCTTATTGTAACATTTGTTAACGTCTGTTATGTACTTCACAGATAAAGATTCTAGTTGTCTACTGATGTACTATGTTCTTCATCTGTAAATATGTTGTAAGTAATTGCTATGTAAATTGTTAATCACTATGTAATCCAATGTAACTACTGTCTGTTTATTTTAACTGTGGAGCTTTTCTCCCCGGGCCTCCGCTGAAAATGGACCCACGTCCAATCAGACACTCCGGTCAACAAATATAAATAAATAAAAAATAAATACATTTATAACATTTATCATAGATTTTTTTGATTCTATTGACTAATATAGCCATAAAGATTTTGTAATCATTGTTAAGTAGTGACATTGGTCTATAAGAGTTACATTTTGTTGGATCTTTGTTTTCTTTTATTATAGGAGTTATGAATGAATATTTCCAAGATAGTGGTATTATATTTTGGGTTTGTATTTCAAGTAAGGCTTTATCAAAGATTGCGGTTATAGTTGATTGGAAGATTTTATATATTTCAAAAACAATACTGAAACTGGTACCAAAACACAATAACTTCAAAATCAAGAAAAAAGGTACCATGGAACAAGGAAAATAATCGGCTCTATTGCAGACCAAAAGCTGGTTTATTAAACAGTTCAAACACATAAACGCAATTACACTCCACAGCGTTTTCATCCAGATTGATTAGACTTCATCAGATGCAGACTTTAAACTAACCCTTCCCATATATACCCTAATTAATTACTTAATCAAAGAAACCACCAATAAAAAAACAGAATAAAGCATTGCAGTACTACAAATAGTGAATATTAAAACAAAAAGAATTGTCATATTAAAATCACTAAAAGGCATGGAATGCACACTTTAATATACAAGTAACCCTTTAAAAATCTAAAAACAGTTATTAAAAATGTTTAAAACATTTAACAAGTGTTATATAAATAGTTTAAAAACATTCAGTGTACAATCATACACAGATAACTATGTAACATTCTAATAGCACCCTCAAGTGACTTAAATAAAAATTAAAAATTAAAATTGCACTTTAAGCAAGCAAAGGTAGCTGTGTTTCCCCTAACCTTTTATAATTTAGCTGCTCTCATTTTTTTACCACAGGGGCTATAGAAATGGTATCATTGAGCCCAGGTAATATAGTGGCTTGCAAGGTTAACTGCCACCATAGTTCTTTATATTCAATATTTTCTTTCCACAGCCACCCTCTTGCTTCTTTTTTCACCTATTCAAAAACAAAAAATGAGTAATGTGCTTTTTCACATGACTTTGTATGTTTGTATGTTGCATTTGAATCTTTTTTACATTGGATGTCATAATAATGCTCATAAATCCTTCTTCTTAACATACTCTCTGTTTTGCCAGTTATTTGTTTGATTTCCATCAATTCTATAATGTTCAATATAATGATATTTGAAGGCATCTAGTATATCACTTATATCTCATACTTTTTTTCCCCTTCATGGATGATATTAGCAATGTTATTTGCTCTAGATTGCATTTTTGGCTCTCATTGCTAGATTGTGCATATGTTTAGGGGATACAGAATATGAATTTACTTTTAATTTTTCTAATGCCAAATTTGTTTTATATGTTAAAATTTCATTATATTTTTTATTTAATTTGTCATTTTTTTTATTAGTGAGTACATTTGTTGAATCATTATTATTTATTTTTGAGAGTTGGTTTTGTATGTTGAGTAATTCCTTACCATATATATATAAGCTTTTAAAGTGTCCCATATCATAACTATATTGAGCTCATCAGAATAATTAGTATCTAAAAAATTATAGCTCTGTAAGTAACCAAGGTTTAAATCAGTTTTAATTCCTGGTATTGCATTCCTATATTATGACTTGTGGGAGCTGTTGATGTGCTCTGGATAACAAGGCTGATTATCATCATTATTCTACTGAAAAAAAAAAAAACAAAAAGGGCATGCAGTTAGAAAATATGTAGGATGGGAAAGGAGCTCCAGACAAGAAAGAAAGATGATGGACTCAGACTGAAAAATGATTTTATATACATAATAATGACAATTAGATATTGTGTTGTAAGACATGATGCTGAAACCCATGATCAGCCAGAAGTAGTCGATGAATATTTCTAATCAGTCTCCAAGACGTAGTAATGAGAAATGCTGAAGAAGAGTCAGTAATGATGTCAGAGAATGGTTAACCCATGAAGCAATTATTGGAATGAAGGAGTCAATCAGCTTAGAAAATTTAGGGATTATAGAACCAATGCATAAAATGGCTTTCTCTTAAAGGATCCTAAGAGACTTGTTGCCAAGGCTTAATCAAGAATATTTAGCCCATTAAACAAACAATATTATGACATATTATACCATACAACAAATTTTGCTCTAGAAAAAATAAAATTATCTTCTTTCTGTTCATCACCTAAATATATGCACGATTTATCAAAAAGAGTTAAATTGCAATCAAAAGCTAATAATATTCCAGACATTAGGCAAGGAGAAAAAAATGTCACTGATATTGGAGACATTCAAATCCTTAGTTCTTATACCAAAGCATTTATATTAAATCTTAATTCTCCTAATCTTAAAAAAAGTCCTCCAAATTTAAAAGTTTCTTTGAAATCTACAATTAAATTCCAAAAAATCCCTTTATATTATCTGTATGTACCTACCACCTGGTAACAATATACCAATCCTAGAAGATTATCTTAGTTGGGTATCTGCTACGTATCCCCAAGAAACCATTATACTAGGTGACCTGAACATAGACTGGAATAGCATTAATGCTGATAATCCTTCTTCTCATATCAACCTCCATGGTTTTACCCAAACCATTACCTCAACTACTAGGCTCAACAAACATAGTAATAGAGAAAGCATTTTAGACTGGATACTCATAAACAAAGTCAAAGATAGTTACAAAGTAGGAACCTTGCCAGATGATGTTAGTGATCACTCCTTAACATTCATAACAAGGGAAAAGGCTGATTGTGTAAACCCCTGCACTATAAGAAATATACGCACCATCAAACATTTTAATCCAGAACTGTTTCAGTCTGAACTTAGTGCATGTAACTGGAACCGCTTAAAAACACTTCCTCTTGAAAATGCAGTACTATACTTTAACTCAACTTTTTTATCTATTCTTGACAGACATACTCCTGAACGTATCATTAGAATTAAATCTAATACAGCCCCTTGGCTCTCCCATGAAACAAAAAAACTTATTCTCACTAGAAATAAAGTCTGGACCACATGGAGATCCCACAGAAATAACCCTGATCTTCTACACTTCCGCCAGCTTAGAAATCTAACTAAAAAGGCAATAATAGCTAACAAAAAAAAACTTCTACTTTGAACTCCAACAAACTCATCTTAATAATTCTAAACTTTTCTGGTCTTCAGTCATTAGACTCCTCTCCCCAGGAAGTTCTAAAACACCTTCCCCACTTAATGCTGATCCTGATACCCCTCAACAAACTGCAGATGCTTTCAACTCTTTCTTCACTGAAACTATACAAGCTCTTGCTAAACAACTGAATGCCAACAACTCACACCCACCATGTAACCTTACAAACTCTTCCTTTAAATTCTCTCTACATCCTATCTCTACATCTTACATATACAGACTCCTTCTCAAACTAAAACATTGTACCCCTCTGCTGATAAGCACTCTTCACTTTTTCTACAAAAGGCTGCCAAGGTTATCGCATATCATATTTCTATTCTCATAAATAGGACAATCAAAGAAGGAATCATCCCAGATATCTGGAAGGTCTCTCATATTATCCCACTCCATAAAGGTGGAAACTCCATAGACTACTCCAACTATAGACCTATTGCTCTACTCTCTCCTTTGGCCAAAATTATGGAGAAATGTATCCACCATCAGCTTGTACAACACCTCTCTCTTCACAACATTATAGCTAACTGTCAACATGGCTTCAGACGGCATCATAGTACTACTACCGCCCTGCTTTCCTTTGTAGACACTATTAATCTGAACCGTAACAACAACCTACTCTCTTCTGCCCTCTTCATTGACCACTCCAAAGCATTCGATATGGTTAACCACTCTTTATTAATTAATACTCTTGAATCCCTATATTTTGATATCCCAGCCATTAGATGGTTTAATTCTTATCTTACAAACAGAAAACAAGCAGTTCTTTGGAATAACCACATTTCTTCTCTTTTGCCTGTTTCTGTCGGAGTTCCACAAGGCTCTATTCTTGGCCCACTTCTCTTTTCCCTCTTCATTAATGATCTTCAAACTATAATCCCTCAAGCTACCTGCATTTAATATGCCGATGATTCTACACTCATCTGCTCAGCATCTTCCACCTCAGAACTTATCTCTCATACTCAAAAAATCTTTAATACCATAGAAACATGGTTCTCCAGTCGATTCCTCTTATTAAATGCTAAAAAAACTAAACTTCTCCTCTTCACCCCCACTTCTAGGACCTCCGCCTTAAACTTCACCATCTCCTCCAACAATGCCACTGTCATATCACCCGACTCTACCACTAAACTGTTAGGTATTACAATTGACAATAACCTCTCTTTCAACCAACACATTAACAACGCCATAAAACTTGTCAATAGAAAAATAGGATCCTTATATCGAATTAGACCATTTCTTACGCCTTCAACTAGAACTAGGATTGCTCACTCCCATCTTATTTCTACTCTTCTTTATGCTTCTCCCATCTTTACCAACCTCAAGAAAACCAACCTTACCAAATTGGCAACCTGCTACAATAACATTGCCCGCTTTGCTACAGGTAACCCCTACAGAACCCATCACTGTCTTAACTTGAAACCACTAGGCTGGCTAGAGTTTCAGAACTATCTTGCAATCCAACAACTCACTATTGCCCATAAAATACTGTACCAACCAAAGAACACCCTATACTCTCACAACTCATAATCCCCTATAACAATCTTAACTCTCTCCGCTCTTCTAGTAAACTCTTGACTAGTTCTATAAAATCAAATAACACTGCTGGTGACTCCCTTTTTACCAATTCGGTAGGTACAAAATGGAATTTATTACCTAGCAACATAACAAAGATTACATCATTGCCTCTTTTCAAACAAAACATTAAACTGCACTTCCAAAATCACCGGCTTTGTTCCTGTAGTAAACCTGATTAACTTTCCACTACTTCTACTCTACTTTAAAACTACCTCCTACTTCTTGCTGACTCTATCCTCCACTTGGCTTTCTTCTTCTACTCCCACTTGTCTTCCTAATACTTCTTTGCTTGTTGACTGTCTTACTTGCTCTCTTTTCCATAACTAATCCCTTCTAACTTCCCTCATTCTTAGCTCTCTCTTCTCTTACCTCCTATCCTGTATCTTTATCATACAAAGTATTTTTTATCTTTGTATAATGTTTTTTGACTGTAACTGTGTGTGGTAGTAATTAATTCATTTAGTATCTTTATCATACAAAGTATTTTTTATCTTTGTATAAGGTTTTTTTGGACTGCAACTGTGTGTGGTAGTAATTAATTCATTTAGTAATAATATTAAATTGTAGAGTTGTTAGTTTTTGTCTTTTACTAACTTTCTTACAAACACTATGATATTTTTCTTTATGTATTCTCTGTGGAGCTTTTCTCCCCGGGCCTCTACTGAAAATGGAAATATCTCCAGTTAGACTAGCCCGGTCAACAAATGTAAAATAAAATAAAATAAAATAAATAAAGTTGATTTACACAAACAAATTTCATATAAATAAATTGTTGATAAAATCAAAAACTCAAAATCTAACAAAGCTCCAGATATGGATGGAATAATAATTGAAATCTACAAACTTTGTCCTCCTTCTGTTCTATTTCTTTTTCATAAAACTATAACACAAATCCAATCTCAAGAAAAATTCCACCTTCCTGAAAATATTCTTTAATTGTTCCTATTTTGAAAGAAATATGTTCTTCTTATAGAAATATTTCTCTTTTAAATAATGACTATAAAATTTGCATGTCTATTATCACTGATAGAATACAAAACCTATAGATCAAATAATTAATTCAGATCAAACACGTTTCATATGTCAAAAATAAACTCATGATAACATTAAATGTATATTATCTCTTATGGATTTCTTAAATAAAAGAAATGAAGAAGCTTTATTAATTAGCTTAGACATTGAGAAAGTATTTGATTCCTTGAGTTGGGGTTATCTATTTGAAATTGTAGTGTTATTTGATTTTCCTGAAAGCTTTATTTCATTCTTAGGTACTTACGTATTATTGCAACCACCTTGCAAAAGACTCACTCTTGATGTAATCATTTGCCATTCAAGTGGTGGCAAAGTTATTTGATGTCATTTTTGCACTTTCTGTCTTTGTAAGTAATTAAAATATATCCAGATTTTTAGGCTGTTGTCCTGCCATTATTTTAGGCTTTCTCCACATTTCTTGTACTCCGATGTTGACAGGTATGTCTGGATTCATTAGTTAATTACAAAAGCTTCCCTTCACTTAAGGCAGAAGTGTCATGTGAAAGGTATAACTGCTGATGTCCACTTTTCTTTTGTTAGATGCACTGAGCATATTTACATACGTCTCAGCTGTCCAGATGTTCTCACAATGTCCAGATTTTTTGCCACTTATTTTTTGGTGTGTTCCTCATAAAATGTGTGACTTTCTAGCAACTCACTGGGATGATCTGAGGACTGATGATGTGTCAGACTATCACAAAACAGCTAACGCTACTTACATACAAGAAATTACATCAGTCTCAATGTGTTTCTTTGTAGAAATTTCTGTGCTTATATTATCTGCCACCTGTTCATTGTGGTTTGTCATAATGCATGTACAACCATGAAACCATGACTCGTTTGCAAGGTGGTTGCGATAATATACTTATCCATTCCTAAAATATTTATAATCATAATTTGCTTTTGTTTAGATAGGTCCCTTTACTTCAAAACATATTCATCTAATCAAAGGTACTAAACAGGGATGCCCACTTTCTCCATTTTTTTTTGCATTAGCTATTGACATATTTGCTATCTTAATTTGATCAAACCCAGACATTACTGACACTGGTATTTTTAAATAAATTTCCTTCAAAATTGTGTTATTTGCAGATGTTATTTTACTAACACTTTTCAAATTGAAGAACAACACTTATTTAATTAGAATCTATAATTAGTCAATTTCAATCTATTTCTGGTCTTCATGTCAATCAATTTAAATATAAACATAAAGAAAAATCCAAATACTTAAAACTCATATTATTGGTATTCAAATCTCTTCCCTGGAATATTTTCGTATTACACTTCAGATGTCTATAGATGAAATAGTGTTAGTTATGATAACATCATCATTACTATAACAAATCTCATTTTCAGATGGAATAATCTTATCATTTCCTTTGAGGATAGACTTCAAATGATACTTATATAATCCAAGCACTCTCTCTTTTGCCTAGTAAACATCATATTTCTGAAATAAACTATTATTAAAATTTCTTTGGTTTCCAAACAAACCTAGAATAGCTTTTCTTCATCATATTAAAACATGGGATCTTGTAGGAATAAATTTTCCAGCTGACACGTACATTAAAGCATCAGTCTTTAAAATGATATCAAATTACAGCTCTAAATGGAGAACTTTACATTTATCTCATCTAAGAAATGATAAAGACATATTAGGCATCAATAAATTAACTAATCAAGAACGTTTTTATGGTATTATCCTTGTAATTACATTCAATATAATATTTCACCTCCTGCAAATTCTAATATTTAAGTACTATTTTAAAGACTGTTAAGAATATAATCCTTTCTGATACAGAACTCAAAATCTGGTTTGAAATCATAATTTCTTTTAATATTACCAGAAACTTTTTAAATACATTTTATAATCATATTTTCATTAAATGGGGATCTAATACTTTTATCTGTTGGCAACATTACTTTAAATATTTGAAAGTTAAAGATTTACAACAACTTATCATAGATTTTAACTTGGATTCTCAAGATTTGTTATTCATACAAATTGTGAGAGCACAGACTCACGACTTGTATTTATATATCTTGAATTCTCAATTTAAAGAAATTCCGAAATTAATTTACCTTTTCTTTGAAATTATATACAACAAATCAAAATTCAATAACTTAATTTCAAAGCTTTACAAAATTTTAATAAAATATAAAATAAATATAAATGGTAAATTTTTGAATTGTATTTCACTGGGTCATTCTTCTCATTTTACCTCTGAACACGTACTTCAAATGTTATCTTCTGTCAAACACACCCCATGGTCTCTTTATTGGCACATATACACATGGATTTTTTTTTTACATAGAGCCTTTCTAACTCCAAATAAAATAGCTACAGTAAAGGGTAATGCTAATATATACCACTGGAGATGTTTGCAAATATGTAATGCTGATCAGACGCATGTTTTTAAGATTGTCCTTATCTAAAACTATTTTGGTATACTATAAATGATTTCTTGAAATACTTTATACTCAGATACATTTGGTTTATCCAAGTGTTTAATTTTATCTAATT